>NC_092696.1:5503050-5803050 GCF_964275005.1 Diadema setosum | reverse complement strand
ATTTCTTCAAATTTTGCAACACAGCTTTCCTTGGTCATCTCCTGATAAATCTCAAAATACTTCTCACATCATAACTATCAGCTTCCAACATCGAGGTCCCCCCCCCAAAAAAAAAAGACTTTGTAAGTGACAAATGTCACCACTCCCCCCATAAAAGGGGGGGGGGGGGAGGGAGGGGTAAAGGAAAGAAGGTGTGGTCAAACTTACATCCTTGACCGGTTCGACCACCAGCTTCTCGGCTCCAAGCATGATGACCTTATCGGGCGGAGTCTCCGCATTCCACTTGCTCCAGGAGTAGGCGAAGTATGAGGCAGAGAGGGCCATCTGATCGTAGGCTGCTGCCTCAGTCTGCTCATCCTGGGGGGAGAGGAAGAGAGTCGGTCAAAGGTCAGAGGTTAATCAGGAGCTTGCCATGGGGTGTGGTACAGTGGAACACGGTGAGAAATAACTAAATACTTGATAATTAAAACTAATTTTGCAGGTTCCCAACATTCTTTCGATTTTATCCCTGATATAAGGTGAGAAATAACTAGATATTTGATTTGAACTAATTTTGCAGGTCCCTAACATTCTTTCGATTTTATCCCTGATATTAGGACATACCTGATATAACAAGGAAATCTAGGCAATAACCAAGCAGCTTGAGAAGGTTTCCGTGTGCTGGCTGCTTTGAATCTGAGCAATAACAGAATCACATTCTAAGATTATATGTCCTGTTTTTGTTTTTTGGTTTTTTTCACAAATTCATCAGGCTGACACGAACATGCCCCATTTTCAAAATCTCTGAACTTGAATCTTGTTGGCAGGCTGGAAAATACTAGTGTAAATGCCAAAATTTCTGCAGTACATTGATTTTTGCATATTTCGAGCTACTTTCTGCCAGCGCGAATTATAAAACAAGCGAACATATCCTCACAATTTTCTCTGCACATTTTGACTAAGCTGACAATTACGCAGTGCGAATTCACGAATGCATGAATATGTTTTTGAGCCACTCACCGCAAAAAAATTCCTTAAACGAAAATATCGACTTTCAAAGTATTCATAAGGAAATTGCTATAAATTCATGCATTTATTCCTTCAGTCCTTCCCTCAGCGACTTATTACTTCGTTAACAAAAGCTGAAACATTTACAGAATTTTTATATCGACATTTTCTAGAAATGCACAGATTGATGTGTATGACAGTTCTAGTGATGAAGATCCCTTTGTTGGGAGGGGGGTGAGGGGATGGACAGGGGAGATAGGAGACACCTGCTCACTTAAGACAGGGCAGAATGATTGACCTGCTAGACTGAACCTGGTTTGGGCTCACTGTTCACGGTTTGTTTCGCTAGATGTCACTTTCCACTGGCTTACCTTCTCGCTGACGCTGACGTACTTCTTGGAGTCGATCTCCGGGAAGAGGTTGACGCCGGCCGCCTTCATCGTTTCAATCAGGACCTTGGGCTCCAGCCACTTCTCGGTGATGGAGGCTAGCTCCGGCTTGGGCTCGTTTTCCCCCGTCTGACGGAAGCAGCACAGGTGATCCTAGGATGCATAAAAGAGGATTTGATGATGTGAATTGCAATGAAGAGACGCGAGTCGTGTCAGCACAGGGAATTCCAGTTTATAACAAGGTCGCTGGGACCGACAATTTTACTTTTGCTTTAACAGGTACCTCAATTAAACCATACTGAAAAAAGAAAAGAAAAAGAGATCAACTAGAGACACTAATGGAAAATCAGGATTGCCTAATTTTTCTCATTAAAAGCTGTACCACATTGTACGCGAGTTTGTTGTAATGAGACTTCCGCGCACCACAATCTTAATGTAATAATCTGGAATGATTAAGGTTTGCCTAACTTGAATGTTAGAGAGTTAGTGTGTAACCATGCTCCTAAACACACTAAGCAATCAACCTCACGTTGAACCTCTGGCATGATTATACAGTCAAGCAAAATATCATACAAGGAGTAGAGCACCGTTCCACCATGCCATTGCAGAAACGGGAATATTCCAGTTAATGAGATATGCCCAGGCACTTTCACTTTGGCACTCACTAAGGTGTCTTGTGAATCTCATGTCTATATGGGGGCAAGTAAGCATTTGTTTAAAATGCTGCAAATCTAAATTCATCTCCATTTGGCATAAATCACAGCTCTGGAGAAATCTGTGTGATTGCCCACAAGGTTTTTATTTGGAGAATACAACTTTAAATGTCAGTTTGCATACTCTACTGAAAAAAATGGAAGTATCAAAATACCTTTGCACATAACACACCCAACTCTTTGAATCTTATAATCAAAGAAATACTTGCCACATTGGACAAAACAATTTTCGAAACTTTGCCATGCTTACAGAATGAATTCTGAACAATCTTTTTTTCATAATGTCATGAAAAGGAGGAAAAGGATGGCTGGCAAAGAGCTGTGTTGACCGATATTGCAAGAAGACGATGAAACCATTTTGCCGTACCTTGATCTCAATCTCCACCTCGAGGATGGCAGCGATGATGGTGAGTCGGGTGTGGTTGACACCCAGCGGATACAGCTCCCAGGATTGGAAGGGCATGTTGATGTGCTTGTCTTGGATGCAGGCCAGGGGGCCAAACTTGATCGTCTTGAAGGACAGTGTCCGATTCTCTGTAGCCAAAATGGACCAGACAAGACGATACCAGTAAGTAGGCATCTTTCATCAAACTCTCTCACAGGCGAATTCCTCTGATAAGACACACGCACTAAGTTAAGTTCTTCAGGAGTGGGGGCTTTTTCAATAGAAATGTGAAGATTCAGAAGGGGGAACTTTTGATAGGAACATTGACATCCAGAGCCCCGTTTTATCAACAGATAAAATCGATTTTCAAATTTCCTTACCACACAGGCTGCCAAAGACTTACAGTTGAAATTTTAACTCTTCAAAAAACAGGGCCCAGACGTTATTTCAAAATGCCTTTATATAAAGGGAGCATCGTCATCAAGAGACTTGTGATTTGAAAATGCTTTCATATAAATAAATGGTGATTTTGAAATGCTGTTATATGGAAGGGTTAAAAGCACAACACTCAAATTGGTGCCTTTGAGTCCATAAATCTGTGCATACATTTCTGCCCGACAGTGTACAAAAAATATTATCACATCTTTGTGGATGGAAGGACAAATGCAAAAATGTTGTACAAGATCACATGTACACTTACATCCAAAGCAAAGCATGTTTAGAGCAATGATAAAGACAGCACTCAATCAAGTGACTCGGATGAGAAGAAACCTATGGACGATGGGGTGTACAACACAGCACAATTCTCTCTATTCCTGCTTCATTACCCCTCTGTACCCCACTTCCCTACCCTCTTCCATCCTTTTCAAGTTTTCAATCCACGAGGAACTGTGTGACAGGTGGCTGCGGTCACTCACCCTGGTCAAACTTGATGTCCACAAAGCCGTCCAGCCTCCACTGCTTGCCCTCGTCCCACCAGTACACCATCTGAGGCTCTTCACTGAACAGCACATTCTCCGGCAGCCTGTGGGGGGAACAGTAGACAGGGCAAGGGTTAAAAAACACTGCACCACACATACGAATCGAGAAGGGCGCTGTGCCAGCTGACTCTGAATGGTCTTTACATCCTTCTTGCTCTAAGGAAACACATTCATTGGTGACTCTTGGTTTCTTTGAGGCATTTCGTGTCGTTTCTTCTTGTTTCACCATTTTTGGATTTTGTTTCTGTTTCACACTAGCATTCACAGATTTCGAGCAAGGAAAGCCTTGAACAGTAGTATGGACATTAAAATAATGAAAATGAATTATAACCCGACTCGAGAAGTTGGGAATCAAACATGGATCCATACTTTATTGAAATCAGTCTTTCTTTTTAGTCTCATCCATCAACTTGCCTATTTTGCAAGCTTTTCAAGACAACAGTGGTACTGATAGTATTGTCCCTAACAGCTTGCCCTCAGTGCCTCGTTAAAGAAATGATATACGACCTTGTTCTTCCATAAATATCTGGCACTCCTGTAACAAACTCATTTTCATGGGAATGTATTACTACAGACATGAAAATACACTGGCTCTGCTGAGCAAATCTGTTGGATTAGAAAATGTATCACTTGTGCAGGAGAGTCATTTCAGCCCAGATATTATCAATGGAGCTCATGGTGCTGGTACAAGACTCAAGCTGTACTGTGATTGTCAACTGCTGTGATGGAGCCGATGCACATCAGCATAAATATTTACAGTGAAGAACAGTGGGGGCGAGATCACATTCCTATACCAATCGCATTTTGATGGGCTCCAGAAACAAATCCAAACCAGACACTCACTTGAGGGTTACGCCTACAGGGGGCGCCCCGAGTGCCTCGGCTGCCGCAGCGGCCGAGGCAGCCGCCTTGGGGTCCATTGTCTGTCCCATGGTCAGTGTACCGGACAGTGACGCTCCGAGCTTGACACCATCGGTATTGCCATAGGGAACCCGCTTTAACTCGTTGGGCGTCTCTGGAAGTGACAAAAGTGTGAAAAGGCAAATAGGCCTACTGATTATACTGAAAGAATCCATACAATGCAAATGCATGTCGATATATACCCTGATTATCACTTATGTGGCCAAAAGAATGAGTAAATATGTGCCATACATTTTAAAATAATTTGTCTGATATTCTTATTCACATAACAGTTTCCAAACCAATGACAGCCTTTCACAATCACTGTTAAATCACCGATGTGATTGATAATAGCCACTGTATGGCAACATGCAAGTTATGTTCATTCTAGGGGAAGGTGGATTCCAATGCAGCTTGTCAATGATACTAGTCATTTAACAGTTAAAGACCGATGTCATTTCCAGAATCTTGGTTTGGAAGCTTGTTTGTTGGAAAGATCTAAATAATCTGAAGAAAAACACTTTTTTTTAAAATTAAAAATGGGAAATGGCGGTTATTGTATGCAAGTCTTGCCCTACAGTACATCCATTAACATTCAAGGTGTTTCATAAAACAAATAATGAATGATCTCTATTCTTACAATGGAACATGATTCTAATTTAATTTATCAGAAAGTTAAGACAATCTTTTCATCTTGGCTCTGCCCTGTTAAATCGCAATCGAACCCATACATCACTTGCATACTGCAAAGTAAGGTCAAGTGAGGTCAAACTCACCCTGTGTCATGAGCCAGCTCTTCACTTGCTTCGGCTGTGGCGGCAGGGACAAAAGGTCAAGGTGTATGACCCCTCCCAGGACCTGGTAGGCGCGCAGGTCGACGGTGTCTTCGTCCTCCAGCTCGTACTCCTCCCCCTCCTCCTCTTCCTCCTCCTCTTCCTCCTCCCCTTCCTCGCCCGTCTCTTCCGCTGGTGCTTTGGCTGGTAAGCGTCAGAGGGAAAGGGTCAAAGGTTAGTTGTAGACTTCCTTTATGATCTTCACCACATTATTTTCACAACCACAGTTCATCAAGGTGACTTGCAGCACGGAGGCAAGTAGCTGAACACTTTGTGCGCCTTGAGTACCAATTTGCAAAAAACACCCCAATACTACTGTATGTACTGTCCAAAGCCCTTTGCACAGAAATGGTTAAATTGGTCATACTTCCTCCTCATACAGCAACAGGACACAAAACCACACTATGTCTTCCTGACTTGTTTCATACACTCTGTGTGAGTCACAATGCATCAGATCAAAGTGCATTTACAAATTTGTTGCAATATGTTTAAAGACATAATTTACCATTTGCAGAAGTGCTTTAAAATAGTTCTAAATAAGAGCTAGGGATAGAAACAACCACTATAAAAATTTGAATCCATATAATCGATGTTAAGTATTGTTGAATATACAAAATGTGAACAATAGTTATAATAAAAATGTTTCCAGACTAAACCGTCGACAGTTACGGTTTAATGAGAAAAATACTGATATCTCCTTATATTTTAGGCTTTACTGCAAAAATTTTATATGGTAGGATGTTTTGTGATACAACAGACCTATACATATCCATCAAATGTGATATTTTGAACATCTTTTAAATAAATCACTGCTCCCAAAGGTAAACAGGACCTCTAACATGTCTTTCCACAGTGGAGCAATCTTTCCCGACACAACAGTGCATCTCATGCGTTCAGTGATCTGAAGGGGATGTCTCAGGGAGGTATGTCTTGCAATGGGAAAGCGACTGCAAACACAGGATTTGCAAACTTACCACAATGTTTTGCAGATCACAAACAAGCCTACCTGCAGTTTTCGCTGAAGACTAATTGATGGCACAATAAAATCACACACACAGAAAAGCGAATATCCTTTTTAAACTACCACACTCTGAAGGACGTCACATGAGATTGGGCAACATGAACTGTGTTGGCATTGGATGTAGACATTAATTTCATCATCACAGTGATTTATTTCTTTTTTTCTTTCATTAGAACGTGAAAGAAATTCCGCTCACCTTTCTCCGGCTCTTTTGGGGTTGGCGGGACACTCTCGTCAGCATCGGCCTTTTCCCCTTTATCAGCGTCATCTGTCTCCCCCACCTTCGTATCAAACAAGGAAATGGAGAAAACAATCCATCAAATTCAAACCACACCCTTTACGATAGAAGGCAGCTGGCTATATTCTGTCAAGCGGATGGGTGTGTTGCGCACATAAGAAAAGGGTGTGCCACGCACATAAAGAAGGGTGTGTTACGCATTATCAAAACTGGTGGTCTGCACAATTTAGTAATATAATAATATCAGCACGCTTCATTTGAAAAGTGTTGAGGGAAAGAGCAAGTAAATATGTCGCAGTCTATGCATAAGACTTTAAGAAACTTAAAACTGCTTTTGTGGAAAACATAATGGTTGACTGTGCATTCTTTATAGATCTGGGTCAGTGAGATGACCTTACCAGACATCAAGAGGCATTAAGTCTGTCTGTTGAGATGGAGTATTAATTATCAATACTTCATGAGATGACTAAAGGATGTATTGGGTCTTGATGCACAAGATGTGCCACACAGGAAGAAATCTTAGCAGATAAACTGTAAGGCGGGACTACTGTCAAGGCGGGACTGCTGTCAAGGCTTTTAATTTTGCCAGGGTTTTAATTTTCGCAAATCATTGTTGGGCAGAAACTTGAATGATACATCAAGCTTTCACCACCTGATCTCGATCGCATCAAATTCGGGGCACAGAAATACCAACGCACACATTTCGCTGCATTCGACGCCTTCGAGCATGGATGAAGCCATGGCTACGGCTGGCAGGATATATCGCATGCTATGGGACTCATGTTTTCTCCCGGTCCTAGTAGCGATCACTACGGTAAGTGCTAGTCTCGTATCTTCATGCGGTCAGTTAAATACTAAGTGTATGTCCAGTTGAATATTAAGTATATGTCCAGTAAAGTGGAGCCCTGAACAGACAGGCATTAGTGCACTTGACAATAACCTCAGTGTCAATAGCGAAAACAATGTGCAAATAAAACCCCCGGCTTTTATAGTACTCCAGCATGGGTTCTCACCTCTCCCTTCTCAGCTTCATCCCCCTCCCCCTCTTCTCCCTCCGCCTTCTCCCCCTCCCCCTCAACTGGGGGTGGGGCTTCTTCCTCTGGGAGCTCCTCCTCTGGGGGCGGAGGGCGGAAGCGCGGCCGCTTCAGCTTGAAGGTGCGGCAGCGGTGCGAGAGGTGGTCGTAGCTGGTGTGCACCACCCGGACACCGATGTCAGAGAGCGCCAGCTGCTTCGGGAGTTCAAAGGTCAGCTCCTGCTCCTCAAATGTGTAGCTCTTGAACCTGGTGGAGAAGATTGCGAG
Source organism: Diadema setosum (assembly GCF_964275005.1). Taxonomy (NCBI): domain Eukaryota; kingdom Metazoa; phylum Echinodermata; class Echinoidea; order Diadematoida; family Diadematidae; genus Diadema; species Diadema setosum. The sequence goes on along the minus strand of NC_092696.1, from coordinate 5,795,303 downwards.
AAGACAAGGGGGTTAGAAACTCTTAATATATCTACAAGAGGGGCAATATTTACACCCCTTCATGTTTGGATTGGGTTTTCTCAACAGCCAGCTAATACTGCTACAAATCTCGTGTCTGTTTTTTTTTTTTTTTTTTTCAAAACACAGCTATTCAGTTGAAAAATCATTGAACTTTGATTAGCCAATCAATAGAAACAAAGGGAGACAGACCGATAATTATATCCACAGACCGATTAATAGATGGACGGACATCCATGCACAAGGAAATTGATGGATACACGCAGAGATAGATGAGTATATCAACAGACAGACTGGTTGATATATGTACAGATAGACAGCTAGATACAGTGTACCAGGAGATAGAAATGTAGACATAAACATAATATACTGTATACACCATATATTTAGCGAGTTAAATACACATGTATTGCGAAAATTGGGACTTCCCGACAATTTCGTGAGTGGTTGAATTCATGATTGTGGAGTGCAGTCCTGGTCGGAGAAATGTATTTGTGCATGTCACATCCATGTCCGGATGATAGTTAATATTTTCAAGTGTTTTTCATTTTGCGAATAGCGCGTAACTTGCGAAATTCACCAAAAAAATGAAAACCTTGCAAAATATTTGGCACATAAAGCAATTAGATGGATAGAGACAGACATTTCAGAGATGCAAGAATGCACAGATTAATGAATGGTTGGAAAGACAGAGCGGCGGATGTAGGGAGAGGTAGATGGCTACATGGACAAATACACATAGAGCATTAATATGTCCATTCTATTTACCTTGGATTCTTCACCAAATTTCCCCAGAGCATCAGGACCAGGTCCTCGCTGCCAGCCACAAACTGGAGGTTGCCCGTCTCTGAGTCTGCTTTGGAGGACGCATCCTGAAATAAACAACACCCACAAAAACACCAACCATTAGAGCTTCATGCCATACTGATGTAAACAGAAACACATTTCTCTAGAAATGAACAAGACCAGCCAAAACACTTACCATTACACACTCACTGCATACACGTGTAAACATTTATCACAAGATATTTGGAATCAAAGTCAAGATCAAACACTAACACAAACACTTGATCATCCCACTCTTTCATTACACGGACAATCTCTATCACAACTCATTCAGAATAAAAGTCAACGTTTAACACTTACACTCGACTTCCCCACCCTTTATCACACTGACAATCATTATCACCACATTTTCAGAATCCAAGTCAAGATTTAACACGAACACTTGACTTCTCATTAACACCATGTTCTCACAAACTGTACACAATAGCCTTCCAACATACTGTACCATGTACAATGTGACCTTTGACCGGAATTACTTTTATACTAACACACCAAGAGTAGTACTACAGGAGTTTCATACTATTACTGTGTGATATAATCTGCAGTCATAAATCTGGCAACTTTTACTAGAATTTAGAGGTTCACCTGTTGCACACTCCTAACTTTTCTTGTCACCAATCAGGTTCACAATATCATATTTTGGTGGTTTGGTGCTACATGTATATCTTTTTCTTTTATCATTATTATTATTGAGCCTTGCTTCAGTCAAAAGGCTTATTTTGGTTTCAGACTTATCAAAATCACCTAAATCAGAAATTTGTGACTGATACTGTAATTAGGAAACAATTTTTAAGAACATTTCTGTCCGAAAGTGGGCCAATTCTGATATTTTTCTGGTTTTGTGCAAGTCTTATAAATCCAACCAAGTTCCATCCTATCTATTCAAACTTAAGGATAAGAAGTAACATTGAGAGCTACAGATTCCATTCGGACAAGGTGATACTGTCTGCAGCGGAATCTCACCAGGACTTTATGGGTTCAAAAAGTAAAGAATCAAAAAAATATATCTTCTGCTGAGCCCACAGACTGCAATGAACCTATATTCATCTTTAAATACCAATTTGGACACACCCACGTATGGCTTTGAACATGCCATCACCTAGGTGATGAAAATTTTATTTGAACTCGCCGTTAACAGGGAGCGGTAACCTTGTACAGGGTGGAGCCATCAAATCCTACGTCAAGAACAAGATTTTATTATTATTATTTTGTTTACATTCTAAATGACCAACTTTGTACGCTACAATTACACTCACATACTGGGACAAATGAATATCAAGTCTGTACAACACACGGAGATGAGAAAAACAGATCAAAACACTCCACCCTCAAGATTCTGTAACAGAATCAAAATTTGTTAAAATATCTTTTAATAAGATCATTAATATTTCATTCCCGCATATTCTTTTTTTTCTGCAGAAACTCTTATTCTCTAGACTCCACGTACACACACAAGCGTGGCTTTGTACATACCACACCTACAAGCCTGTGCACCATGAAAATTTGATAAGAACTCCCTGTCAAACAGGGAGTGGTAACTGTGTATTATGGGTGGTGCCATCACATCCTTTGGGAAAACAAGATTTTTTCTTTTCCTTAACATTCAATTAAAACAACCGACATGGTGCAATATAATTAAACTCATGTACTGGGACAAACAAGTATCAAAAATGTACAACAAAATAGACAGAGACAAGAAAAATAATCCAAATTCATTGTCATACTTCTGTACTGGAATCAATATTTGACTAAATAACTACAAAATATCAATAATATTTGACTTGGCTACTCATACTTTATATGTCAATGATATTCTTTCCTGCATAATATACAAGATGTTTGTTTTTTTTTTTTTTCTTTAGAAGCTCTATTCACTAGAAGCAATGTATTACTCTTTTTTCTTTTTTTACATGCTCCTATTTACCACAATCAGTCATACACACAAGAGATAGTAAGGGAAAAGCAAAATGCATTTACCGTCAGACATCAAATTTTAGAACTAACGTTACAGACAATTATACAAGCATCAGTTCATCAAACCTTACTTGCAAGTGTAGGAGATGACATTGGAAGGATTTTTGTTTTGTTTTGTTTTTTCCGGGTGATTTGATACAAGAACGACTGTCTTCCCTTAGTATTCACATGAAAATGATACTACAAGCAGAATATACACTAGAGTTTACATCTGTTACTAGGCAACAATTTTCATATTGCTTCTGACCGACGGAAGGCTGTGCATATACATAAGGCGAGGCGTTTGCGCATGGATAATATATCTAGGGATGGAATGAGATGAACTGAAGAGAAAGACCCAGTCTCCTGGCAGTACCGGCAAATGAACATTGACCGTACTATAATACAACAATGTCCATATGCCAGTACTACCACAAGTAGGGTGGAGTTGAAGAGCAAAAATTCAGCGACAGGATTCCACTTTTTTTTTTTCCCCCAGCTGCACAGCATGGAAAAGAAGAAGGCGTGGAGAGATGTTAATAATCCAGCGAAAGTTCAGAAAGCTTGCCATTTACTCGCCTTCGGAAGCAGTGCGTTGTTTCTGTTTTTTTTAATCTCTCCCTTCTTGCGCCCCAAGATGGATGATAGAGGGCGCCACAAGGAGATTTCAGAAATCCTGCGGTCATACTTTGCAACTTGTATGAATATACCATGGTTGAAGTACAAAATGTAGGACAATGAAGAAATGCACAGAATTTTTTTTTCTATGGGTTAGATAGAGTCTATAGATACTTTTGATTCACACATAGAAATCGATATACCTTCAAAACTATGTATCCGATTCTATTAGTTGCAATATATGAATACACTATGTAGCTTAGAGTGATCTGCAAGTTGTTTAACATCTTTATTATATTCACACCACCATGTGCAGAGAAGGTATTTGTTAGACCGAGCACTTGTCCCAGCAGAAGGCTTTCAAAACCTCCATACTTGCAGACTGTGATTGCAAAATAATGATTAACGATACATCAACAGCAGTGAAAGCGAATCTGCCCGACTCCCTTCACCAACAGACTACTCACGGTATTATGTTCAACTCACAGAGCGGAAACGATCTCTTGATATCAGCCCTCATACAGAGCTACCAACATTCTGGGCTCTCCTTCGCTTTCAAGAAAGAAACACACAACACACAAGACTTACAGTCAAACACACACACAAACACACACACACTCTCACATGTATACAAGCAGACACACAGAAATACACAGACAATGGCACATCCCATGCATTGTACAGCCAGTACATTGCTCGCATTCTTGAAATACCTAGAGCATGTAATTACTCCGGCAGATTCACTGCAGAATGAATGGAATGCTCAAGCTAGTCAGGCAGGAAAAGATCAAAGGTCACGATGTATTACATAATAGCCCATGTATGCACCACACAGCTTTTTCCACGAACTGAAAGATATTATGCCTTGATTAACACAGCACACATCACACCCCCACACCATATAATGACAGTGACCTATGACCCCATCGCTTGGGGTTTCTAGACACCATTTAGTTTCCCTTGGCTTGGATTTTATTGGACTTTTGCCTCGAGAGCACAGAGCGATACAAAGTTGCTAGTACGCACTACAGCACCAGATGGCGCGCATAGCATTGGCTATGGAAAGTTTTGCTTTGGGGAGTAAGCACTGTATGTAATTCATGAATAATATTTCTACTATGGGTGTTGTCAGGGAGGGGGTAAAGCAATTTGGAGTAAACTGAACATATTTTCTGTCATGATCACATCAAGATATGTGGGGGGAAAATTATATGGAAGCCAAAATTTTTCTGCATGTTATCGGAGGACCTAGGTTTTGCATGTTTCTTCCTTCATGCACTCCTAATCCTCTCCTCCCCACTCCGCCACCATTTCTGATTGTTGAGATTAATGCCTCGCCTACCCTTTGAAATCTCTGCATGAACTAGAGCCTCCTACTCACTGACCTTATGTTCTTTCCTCCTCAATTAATACCCCTTTCAGGTAATCGTGGATGCGGATAATAGGAGCACAAAGTCGTAAAATTTCGATTACATGAACGGGAGAGGAGTAGAAAAGTGCGCATTATTTTGATGCTGCTATTATGCGCATAATTGCAGCATAAGGAGTAGATCGAGAATACATGAACGCGTTTTACGACTTATCCGCACTAACATTCCACAGTTCGGTCAAAGGTCACTCGATTTCCCGCACAACCGCTGATTGCTGAGCTTGAGCGCGCGAGAGGTGTGCATACACGTGAGGATATTCACCGGAAACATTACGTCATTATAGAGGCGTGCGCCGTAACCATGACAAATAACTCCGTCCTTCGCACCATTATATGAACGGGTGCTCGTAAAAGTAGTGCGCACTTCATGGGATATATGAACGCGATTTTGACTACTTCATCCGCATTATTTGGATGCGGATAATTGAACCGCGATTACCTGAAAGGGGTATTAGTGAATGTATCAGATTTTTGCCTACTTTTCAGCTCGGGCTCTCATTTCCAAGTATTTCGGTGCCACTCGTGCACGGATGAAAATGTTCCAATGCACTGCTTGCCAGATTTTCACATACAAAAGTGTGGGGATAGTCTATTTCTTCTTTCTTTTTCATTTTTCTTGAATAAAGCTGTGGAGATTTTACATTTGGCTGCAGCGTGCAGATGAGAGGAAGATTTTTAAGCAGAGGCGTGATGATTTGCAGTCTTCAGTTTGTCTATTTTCTTGTTGTTTTAACCCTTTTTTCTTTTTTCTTTCATGAAAATTCAATTTAAGATCATGAAGGGAAATGTACCTTAAGAAGCAGATAGGTAATGATTTGCAGATTCTAGTTTGTCTATTCTTTGTGTGTGTGCGTGTTGCTTTAATCCATTTTTTTCTTCAGTCCTTTTGATGTAAATTTGGTCTGAGATCCAGAAAGGCAGTGGTCTGCTCAATTTTGGCCATGAGGACAATTTAGTTTTGAGGCCTGAAGGACAATGCAGTTTTGGTAGTGGGACAGTGGCCTGATCAGTTTTGGCCATGAGGACAATTCAGTGGAGATCCTGAAGGGAGTTTTGTACCTTAAGAAGCAGGACGGTGGCCTGGTCAGTTTTGGCCATGAGGACGTTCTGGAGCTCCACGATGGTGTCCTCGTAGCGAAGCTCGGTCATCTCGTCCAGCTGGTCGTCCGGCGTGTCCTCGATCAGGAACTCCAGTTCGTGGATCAGCTGCCGGGAGAGGAGGAGGGAGAGGAGAGTCATAAGATGAGAGGGGGATGTAAAAGAAACCAGGGGAAAGACTTGGGACCTTCACTCCGACCTCTGCTTTCCAACCATATCGGCCCGGAAAGTGTCCTATCAGTGATTGAGCGAGATGTGGGAGAAACATAATGTACATTTATGAAGATCCTGACGCAGAGGTAGCTACTAAAGTAGGTAGTACACACTGCAACAGTGGTGTAATCTATGCTACAGCCTACTAAAAATCATAGTCTGTTTTTCACGGAAATAGGACAATTTAAATGTAGAATTTTGACCTTGTTTCTGTTGGGAATATTCATTTGAGTTCTGTAGGAGTTTTAATTGAATTTTTTTTCTTCTTCTTCTTCTTCTTCTTCTTCTTCTTCTTCTTCATCTTCATCTTCTTCTTTTTCATCTTCACTGCTGGAACATATCTGGATAATAAAGAAGTCCAGATAGAAGATGGCCGGATAGTCAAGGTCAGACTATATATCGGTATAATGTGTGTGCATGCTCTTGCCGATCTAGTCCCAACAAACATTTTGGTGATTTGAAGGGGTTTTGTTTTTTTACATAATTTTTAATACGGTCATTATAAAAACCGAGGTTTCACAATTTGATTTAACCATGATAGGTTTTAAAATAGATATTTTTACCGCTAGCACAAGCTTGCTCTCCTTCAGGACGCAGTCGATACTGTTCCTCTCCACGTCGTCCTTCCATAGATTGATGTACGTGTTGATCTCGGCTGGGATCGTTGGATCCGGGCTGCCATCACATCGCATGTAACGCTCCCACTGTAAATGAGATAAAAACGAGAATAAAATGGTATTGAGGAGGACGTTTAATAATTTCTGTGACAAGATTAAACATCAATCAATAGATGCCAGGATCACAGTTGCATAGGAATGGCTGAATCAGCCTTCCAGTAATTTCATATTCCTGCATTGATTGTTGACATCCTATGCGTAATGGTGGCGCAGGAATCATCCCCGAGCTGTTCGTCACAGGCTGCCCTGGAAATTGGAACAATCGCAGCCATTCAGGATCAGCACAAAGAACAAAGATTGCGCCTTTCTGATATTCCCAGGTTATTCCCCTGCAAGGTCATAAAAGGTCTATCCTATCGCTAGAGAGATTAAAGGAGGCTGCATTTCAGAATCGTCATCTGAGCTGACGCCACCAAAAAAAAAAAATGTCTCATCACTTACAATTCCTCTAGAAGTTTCCAAAGCTACTTGCAATGCCAACATGAGACATCGCTATGCCCAATTTTGCCACAACAAAAGCTCAATTATCCAATTTGCGTCCAAGCAGCACCAGCGTTCTTTGCTTGGAGGCGATGCGCTTTCCCCGCCCCTTTGCAAGCACGCGCCGCAGCCCCTGCGCACGTCATCTGCACCCTTGCCGAGCCGTGACCAGCATATGAGCAATCGCGGGTGGCTAATTCGCTGCAGAACAAAAGCCGATTATCCAATATCCTCTCCAGCGGAGGCCTGCCTTGTCTTGCGAGAACTGCCGACAGTCTCACAGGAAGTGCTCTCATACTGACTGTAGCAGCGACTAATGGAGGATTTCCGCCTCGCGATGGCTCCCTTCTCCTTTATTCTGATGAATCTTATCTCCCTTTTTTCCCTTTCCTGCACAAGGTCCACAAGCCACTCCGCAGAAAGGACGCTCACGACCAGGAAGCTGCAAGGCATTCTGGGAAGTTGCCAAGCATCCATTGCCCCCATGGATTTCGCATGGGGCAGCTTGGCTGCACACTCATTTAACGCCCACACTTCCCTTTCTCAAGATAACACTCAGAAAACTGAGGGGTTACTTCGGGTTTTGAAAACAGAAGGATCTAGAGTATCCTGCTCAAATGTCAGTCACATCACAAGGGTAAACTCTCCTATGGGCCAAGACAAAAATCGAACAAAAAGTTCATCCACAAAATGTAACGAAGCTCTCAAGTTCAGCGCCTATCACGACTGAGGAACTGCACACATGTTCAAATTAAAACACAGCACGTGACAACCGAATCTAGCCTTCAGCGAATTTTTAGCTCTGTACGAAATCCAGCGACAGGCAAACAAGGAAAATCATAGTCAAGGCGCATTTTGCCCTCTCAGTCACACCAACATGATACCACCCATACATTTGTCACTAACTGTTCTCATTCTTTAGCCACGTAGGCATACTGCAAAAAACCCGGTCGCTGCATGTGTACGTGAACACGTCAGGCCTTTTTTTGCATCTCTTTACATCCATCGTTTGTGTCACACACCATCTGACATCAATTCTGGGGATTAGGAGCTTGAATTTTTGTTGAAGGAACCGCCAACCTAGCAGAGAAGTAGATTATCCAATTTCCACCCTGTTCATTTCCAATGCATTGATGCCGACAACGCAGAACACCCCGATTCAGAGCAGAGCGGTTCAGAGAAGTCGCGGCAATGCGCAAGGCTCTCTCCCCCCCCCCCCCCCCCCCCCCCCGAAATGTGTCGTCCTAACGAGTCAAAAAGAAGGGGCGGAGGGAAGAAATAGGGGTGGGGGATGCGTAAGATAGCGGTGCAGCCGCAGAGTCCCATCATTCTAGGGATCTGTCAGCACGGTTAATTGGCAAGCAAGTGGGGTTGGATGAGTAAGGGGGGTGACATCACAGACCATGCTGGCCCCGTAATCGCCCACTACCTGCCACTTCGGCTTTGTCGCGATGTGGATGATTTCAATTGGATTTTAAACTATTCCCCCCCCCTTCCACCCCGCCTCACTCCAGATCAGCCCATACCCTTACCCTCTAGGTGACCTGCGACCTTTCACTCTCACTCACACTCAAAGTGAGGAGATAACCCCCGCAGCTGAAGCAATCCATGCACACAGCGCGCTAACCTCCCAGCACAGCCTTACCGCGCCATGGATTGACTTCGAGCGACTTTCCTTCCTAATCCAACTCGCCTCTCCTTTAATAACCAACACAAGACTACATTGCTGTCATTTTGATGCAAAGAGTGCGGACATATCGTGTCTATTCAGTGTAATTAGACTTGCCTTGCTTTGGTTGGGTTTAGTTGTAGTACTGAAGCTAGGGTCAAACAGTTGCACGATCATGCATCCACTATCTTTCTGATATCCCTACGTTAGGATGATTTTGGACTAAAGCTACAGGGCAATGAAGCAAAGGACATTGACTTGTATCTATAAAGCCTAGTAAAGAGGGAATCCTTTAAGGTAAAGGATTTCCGGCTTGGCAAACCTGCATTCCACAATGCACGCTTCCCTGATAGTCTAACAGAAGGGGAAACACCTTATAAGCTGACGTGACCTTTGGCCTCTCTGTACGTACCTTGGCCTTTGACCTCCTGGCATTGTCAAGGTTAGCGAGGGCAGTGTAGTTCCCTTCCAAGATGGATGCAAGTTCAGCCAGCTGAGCAGCATGCCTCTGGTGTTCCTGCAACGACCAAATAATGATATAAGATAGCATGAACAAACCACCGCCCAATACATTCTCACATTACCTGTGTACATTTCATTTGCAAGCACGTCACGTCATGCTTTATTCAATGTTACAAAACGTCCTCACTACAGAATGCCTAAAGGAGCGCACATCTTAAAACTGGTTCGCACCACCTACTGAAAACTACTCCAGAGCTGCTATATCGTATGCATTGCTGAACAGTTGGATTCTTAATCAAGGCACACTGTTTGATACAAGAAGTGATCTAGATAATATGCAGACTGCCATTGCAGACATGGCTAACAGCTATATCCGCACACTGTTTGATACAAGAAGTGATCTAGATAATATGCAGACTGCCATTGCAGACATGGCTAACAGCTATATCCGCATCAAGAAATCCTGCAATACCTACTCTCGACACAGAGTATGAAGGTTTGGATGTTAAACATGCCTTTCTCTGTGAGCAAACTCACGTAAACCTAGCCAGCACTAGAAGCATTAATTAGGAGCATCCACATGGCAGTGCCACCAGCCAAAACGTTCAATCAACCAGTTCTACAAGGTGTTTAAGGTTTTCAGGAGTGTGATATGGTGATATGCCACAAACAAACAAACAAACAAACAAACAAACAAGGCTATGCATACAGTTCACTGCTCAGTGTCTTGCATCACATTACAAAAGGGACCTAGTTTGTGTGGGGAAGGGCAAAGGAAGGAGGGGTAGGGGTGGGGGTAGCGGCGAGGGGGTGTGGAGCAGAGAAATATCCTTGAATGAGCATGAGCAAATGCTTGTTCATCGTGGGCTAATGAACCTTTTCCTTGTATCCTAACTCATGATCAGGAAATGCACAATTATGGTTTTTGGTGAAAGGGAAAAAAGAGAGGGAGAAGGGGGAAAAAAAAAAAAATCAGGATCGACTAAGCACCAGAGCTAGAACAAAGATGAGTTAGTTTCCTGTACTTTTAACACTACCTCCCTCTCAAGAATGAGTCACGTTTGGAAGCAAAGGCAACGAGATTTCCTTCCCCCTCCCCCCTTTCTATCTTTGTTCCATCTCTCTAGATTCCATCCTCAAATGGTGCCTTCTCTTGTGAACTCACCATTTCGGATGCACACGTGAATTGTTGCATCAAATTCAAACAAATTGTGTCCTCTCAGCTCTGGATTATATTTGGAATGTGCACACAAAAATGCTGCATCAAATATGACTACAATATCCTGCTGCTACAAATTGTTTTGAACGTACACACAGCATTTAGATAGCTTGTATCCTTTATCTGTGGCACACATGTCAAGTTTTTATATCGTGTTATTTATTATCGTGTACTGCACAGCAAAGAGACTCATCGTGTACTTGGTGAGGTTTGAGAACAAACTTGGGGCAAATGTCTGGCAGCAGTAATTGGTGTGCACATTGCTGTATCCATCAGTCCCTGTCATTTTATTGTGGCACATTATTCCCTCGTCGCTGTGAAGTCTTTTCCTTTCTTCAAGATTTTGAAATGCTACACTACACCAATCTACAAGTCGGGGGAAAAATAATAGATAAATACATCTAGATATCCTGACATACTAATTGTAGACTGGCCTGTCACACACAAGTGTCCCTAAGAATGTCATCGGCATGTCATCCCTGGGTCGACTCTACTGCTCAGACAAGGTTCAGTGTTTGTTGACTCTGGACATTCCAAAAGCGCCACCCACACAACCAAAACTCACTGAGAAGTCTCCGTCGACAAGAAACCGTGCAGTTTGCATCGCGAGATTGTTAAGAGCCAGAGATATGAACTCTGTGCAGGACACTCCGCCAAAGGAAAGACGATAGCTCAGGAGAAAGCCCCTTTTCCATATTAATGCTGCATTTTCACAGCACTGCAATTGACTTTATGATCAGAATTGTGGTTCAGATTTTGAGCAGAGCAACAGAATCTAGTGTTCATCCAGGCAATCTGGATGTAGTCTCTGGATGGTATCAGGTACACATTTTATCCAATGCTCTGGAGTCTGTTTTTTTCTTTCTGGGTCTCCCCTCTTCCCACATCAATGCCACAAGTCAATAAATTTCATACTCAGAAGCACTTGCTTTAATAGCAACATCGAACTTTCACAGCTCACTGAAATACCAATAAGTTTGATATGGTGATCAAACTATCTAACCTGCTAAACTGTACTGATCTGTCTTCTCACAAATATTTTTCAGACAGGTGACTTGGCAAAGTATGAAATAACAAATACTCACGGCTGCCAATATCCGTTCCCGTTCCTCCCGCTCAAGGCGCTCCCGCTCCAACCGTTCCTTCTCTTCTAACTCCTTCCTGGCCTTCTCTTCCTCTGCAAAGAATGACAGAACAAAAAAATGATTTATCAACACAGAATACAGATTCAGTGTAACACACACACACACAAACAAAAGGAAAAATAAGAATTTCAGATTCCTGACAGGTCTTCAAAAGAGATACAACATACCATAGTATCATGCAAGCCCTATCACAGTCATGTGACAGAGAAACAAACAATCAGGTGATCTCACTGATTGCCTGGAAGAACTTCCACAGCATTCCAAAGACACATATTTTCAGAAAAATTGTCCGTATCTTATTATGCCTGATTACACACATTCATCAATTACATAGCTGTGTTTGAATATACTATTAATCAAGTTTTGCCCTCAAAGATCAAAGTTCTTCAACTAAGTACATCTTCCAAAATCCTTGTAATGAGCCCTACTTCACCACTTCAACCTTGCACGTTAACGCCGAGCACTCCCGCCAAGAGGACATCAGTACATTCCACCAGTCTGCTTGACATTGCAGCACCACTGAAAAGCACCATTGCTCACACCATTTATCTGCCCGCCAAGCAGCTTATAATACAGTGCACATGTTTAGCAAACAGAGAAAATACTCAACATATTTTTGTCAACTGCCTCTTCCACTACATAATCAGCACAGGCAAATATTTCTGACTTGCAAATAGCAGCTGAAAACGCAGCACAAACACACAGCAAATACAAAATACCTGCCCCATGAAGCAAGACTTCCAAGAATGCACATATTCATATGAAGTTGGGGTTGGAGGTACAAATGTAGCCCAGCCATACCTACCCAGCACAAACTGTAACAAGCTGATGGCATGCGAGCACACTTTGGCTGTATGCACAGTGTACAGCTACAGCTGTAATCAAGCCCTGTCCAGTACAAAATGATTTTGCTGGGCGGCAAGCACTGATTAGCCGGTTACGTAACAACCCGATTGAAATGTAGGGGCATGTGTGCTTGGTACTTGAGCTTATCACCACCCAAGATAGAACATGGAACTCTCAAGTACTTCCATCATCAGTTCATGGCCTGCCTAATGTGGCTTTAAATAATGTCTTCTACATTTGAGCATGCATGTATTGCTCATGAAATAATTGTACTTTTTGAACTTTCTGAAATACCTTAGACAGTTTGCTCTTCTTCTTTTTTTATCTCTCTTTCATTTTTTTTTTTCCTTTCTTTCTTGCTAGTATGATTTCCTGGGAAAGGTGTGCATGTCACATAAAATTATGGATCAACACAAATCTTGCAATACTATGTGCCTTGATTGACTCTGCATGCCTAAAATAGTGATTGGTTTGAATACAGCCAGCACTGCTTGGAAGAAGTATAAACATACAAAAGTGGGCCTTAATGTTTAAGCACGTGGTAGCAGAGACCACTGAAATTCACCTAACACACACAGCAAGTTTAAAGGTTCTACACTTAAAAGGCACTATGGCAAACAGTTGTTAATTTACCAGGAGGGCCTATGCATACATACAATGCATGCACACATTTGCTGCACACACATGCTGATACAGTCACTAACAATGTGGAGCAGACTGGTGCATTGTTACATTGTTTCAGTAAAGGAAATGCGCCCAATTTGGTCGACAATGAATAATACATCAAAGGCCTTGGATCAAGGCTAAACTCCTGCTATGTGTCAAGAGGTGTGGGCTTGCTCAGTTTAGATTCTAAACAATGGCTACTGACAGATATTGTTACACTGACTACCAATTAACCTATAGAAGGGAAAAAAACAGTCAAGGCACACAGTGTTAACAGTGTTAACATCCCATATGTGCACATGTACTTGTAACAAAACAAAATTAAAGAGCCACTTTCAAAAATAAAGCTATAAATCAAACACATCAGGCCTATTCACAATCATTCTGCTCAGTATACACAGGGAGGTGCTCCCTGGTATACACTGGTATGTATGCCTGTCAGATTACACACTACATCTTTGCAGAAAAGACCATTGGGGATTGGAATATAAATGCATGTGCAGATACATCCTCAAGTGCCCACAGAATGGCTCAAGGACGCTGAAAATACCATATGTCCCGTCACTGTCCCCAGTGCGAACTCTTAACCTGTACCGGGCACAGATGGCTACATCACTACACGCTCCACCTACCACTCTGCATGCATACATTTACCACATCCACGAGTGGTATCAGTTTTTATCGGTTTATACCTGCCCTTCTTTCAAGAAACAGCTATAATTTTAATATCTATCAAGATCACACAATTTGATCCCTCACAAAAGCTTAATTAATTTTTTTGTGTTTTTTAAATTACAAGAATTCAGAGAAGAGTTTTACTGAAGTGCCAATCAAAACTTCTGAGCAGTTGTAGACTGCAGACAGGAGTAAGATTGCCCATCAATAAGACCACTAATTATAGCATGGTATTCCTTGTAACAAAGGTCACATGCCCAGCCACTGTAACCACCAATGCTGCCACCAACTACTGCAACCTACATTGTACTCTTGTCATCCGAAGAAGTAAAATCCTATCATTCCCTTTTCAACAATCGTCAACAGACTGATCGTAGCGGATGAAAAGGCCATGCAAAATTACAGCAATCAAAAGAGCAAACATCATACACCATGGAGTACAGTTAATTCTGAGTATAACATCGGAAACGAAACAGAAACGGTAAGCAGTTTGATACGTACCGACATGGGCAACCATTCGCTAGATGGCGACAAAATGATTCTTCCACAAAATCTATGCATGATTGTGCTGGTATGAAGAAATGAAAACGCTGTTCCCTCTTTCAAAATGTGTGTGCCCCCATTCCAACTATGCTTGTGACTTGGAACAGTGACAAGACTTCTCTGAAGTCCTTTTCACTTCAGCACTCTCTCTTTCTCTAGGCATCCACACATGGACGCTCTCTCCTTCACTGCTCCGTCTGGCACTGGCGGGAAGTTGCCCAGTTCCTTTCAGTGCGGAACACGCACCAGCCCATGCATACATTGGCACTCTGGGTACCAGAACAAAGGCCGACCACTGCACTACTCCACAGGTATGTGTGAATAGACAAAGGCCAACCCCTAGCCTTAATCTCTATTTCCTGCTAGAGCAATCATGACTGTGGTTTGCTCTGGCTGTCCAAGCCAGGTTTTCCCATTACAGCCACAAGACCACACTGCCATTACAATACAATGAGGGTCCACATAGTGTGCAATCATTCTCCCATTTGAAGTCCAGTCCATACTTAATCCCCCCCCCCCCAAAAAAAAAAAGGAAAACTGAATAAGGTATAGTCATACATATTTTACTTGTCCTTTCACTCAGTAGGCCAAGCAGACAGCCATTACTATGCTCCAGTTGATAACTATGTAAATACACATTTGGTGGGAAAACACTGTACACTGTACAGCTGTACATTTTATGCATAATATACCAAGTGGAAAAGTGAAATAGTGAACTGTTCTTTAAAAACGTTTAAACCTTGTAAGCCTAGTCATCATCAAAAATAAATAAATAAAAAATAAAAGAATATTTATAGGCCAGGACTAAGCTTTGGGAGGGTGGGTTTTCTATGATCTCTCTCTACATAACCTCAAGCCGACACACATTAATGGAAGGATGAATGCAGTGATAGAGGACTGCACAGCGGCTCTCCACTCTGTAAAGGTTCTCAGGACGTTCTCATCACAACGCAGACGACTATCTACAGGTGTAATAACAAGCCGTGTGCATATTTGGAAGACAGTGACACGCTGATGACCTGAGCTTTCCTCCGCCCGGAAAGGGACTAGGAAAGGCTGCTTCCGAACCAAATTCATTGTGCAACCGACTGATCATTGTTTCAGTATTTCTGGAGGAAGTTGCGCTAACCTGCAGCTTACAGCAATTGAACACCAACACTTATATGCCATCCACATCCACAACTGCAGTAGCTAGCCTATCTGAGTCTATTAATCTGTCAAAGCGTGATACAGCATACCCATTAATAAAAAAGTGCTATGATTGAGGGTTGTGCTTAAAATAAAAAAAAAAGAAAAAAGCTGCTCATACTCTCAAGACATCAATCAAAACAGGAAGGGAATTACTTGCCAGTCATATTCTACCTTGGACCAGTCAATCATGTAAAAACAAAAGAGTCTATATGATGCTGCTGAAAACATTTGCACTATAAACAGAAAGACAGGACAGGACAAAAATGCATGTACATGTATCTTTTGTCATCTCCCACAGAATGACATCAACCTCATTTGACAATTCCACCAGCATTGCCCCTGTTACTAGAAGTGTCAAATTCTCTGCAAAAAATCTCATCAGTAATTGGGCATCACTTTTACCAAAAAGCTGCCACAAGCATCAAGTTTGAATTTTAAGTGAAAAATTGAGCACAGAAAATGGGACTCCACTGGGTTTTAAATCATCTGTGATTTGCAGGCAAGTTCAAAGTTTGTGAGGCATCACCAGAGACGTGCGTGGGGCAAATTCCTGCACCAAATTTATTCCCTGCTAAATCTGACCAAGAGTTTGACCCTGACTGCTACAGAACATCGAAGCTTCCATAATAATGCAAACAATATCAAGTTCAGTTTCCACATCAGCACGTTTGGGTATGAGCTGTTGTAACCACCATCTAAACGTTTCACTCACAGCAGCTGCGCAAAGTTAATACGAGAGCATGACAAACAACAGCGCTACACTACTAGTATTCGTTCGAAGTTGATATTCATTTACAAGCTGATCTGCCCCGAGACTGCTGCTCCATCTGTTACCACACACAATGTGTGCAAATCACCCAAGAAAAAGAAATCGTGCTTGGCAACACACAGTGACTCTATAGCAAACACAATTGTACAGAATGCAGTAAGTGTTGAAAAATTAACTACTCAATACACTAGCACAATCACATAGCGAGATGAAAATAAAAGAGAGCTTGGAGATAGTTAATAGCAGAGATGAGAATTTACTGATAAATGTTTCTCTAAAGATTGGTAAGTTTAAGTTGCCAAAAATGAAGGGAACATACCTCAGTCTGGCCAAGCACACAAAAGAAGCACGCAGCATGCGCTTCCCAACAGCAAAGGCACCTTCGTAGATATTTAGGCCCATGCCAAGTCGAGTTCACAAGTTCTAGCAACGGGGAAGGTACATCCCCGGGAGCTGCTTTCCAGAGGAGACAGGCTGCGTCAACTGGCAGCCACCGCCCAAAACGGGTCCCATTAAGTACAACTCACACGGCCCGCGGCAGGGCGAACGGACAGGTCCAGAACGAAAAGAAGAGGACGCGGGGCAGGAGCCGTGATTCACGGCGTGATTCATAGACTGGCTCCAGAGCGTATTGCTAAACTCCAGCATCGAACAGTCTCTTTATAAAGCCACCTGTGAAGATTTCAGGCACAGGAAGTGCTAACTTCACCGACCAATCAGAACGGGTCTTAGTCACAATGACAGGCAGGCACAGGGACTTCAGGGTGGGGGGGGGGTGGATTAAGGTTGGGGGTGGTGATTCGGCAGGGGAAAGTTGACTATCATTGGCTCCAAACTTCACAATGGGTTGCTCAGTGTTTCTAATGAGGCTACGTCCTATTTCAATGATCCGTTAATTGTCCCCATACTTCACAGGTTGAGGGCTGGTGTATGGTCCACACTGGCTGGCAAGCAGGCTCAGGGGGGATGTCCCTTATCAAATCAATGTCCATACCTCGCCATTATGGCCTAGAACTTGACTTCCTGTGATAACTCTACCTGCTAGCCAGATCTGCCACTCATGACAAAGTGCCATAATGAGTGAGCAAAGCATTGTATCCGTGATAGCCATAATTTGTGCAATTATCTCATGTCCTGTCCACTCTTCACATTGGGAATATCTCCCAGTTACTCACACAGTGGAAATGCACACACAATACCAAAATGGCCCACAAAAGGAAACATTTCATTCACAGGACCATCCATGCATTCATACTACACGGCTGAAGTGCACAAGCCGAGTTATCATGTATCGAGTTAACCTGTTGAGGACGAGTCCCAAGTATACTCGGGCAGGGGTGTATGGGAAATGCATATTGTAGCAAAATCATCCCATCCTCAACAGGTTTGAAACACCTTGCATCACAGGGGCTTGAGCTATTAAAGATACCAAGAAGCAAAGTATGACACATGAAAGTACATGTACAACAATGTACACTGTAGATGCAACACACACTGTCACATGAGCACTAACAAGAAAATTTCCACCAGAAAAGACAGCAGTTCATGGTGTAACACGCTCCAGATACCTGTGCCTTGTGCCTTGTGCAACTAAAATTTATACTATTGTAGTCACACAAGTAACAAAAGTGGGCATTTCTCTATTCAACTTTTATAGGGCCCATGACCACAGGACAATATGGGAAGGGTACTGTAGAGAATTATCTTTGGGAATATCCTGACGTATGTGGATATCATACACACATGAAACAGAATATCAATACATACGATTGTTCTCATGGGAATTCTTCTGAATTTCTTAAACTTAAAGTAGTCAGCAGAACATATAAACTCTTTAATTTCCTTAAACACACCAGCCAATAAACTAGCTTTAATAGCCTGCTTTTAGAAGCTGGTTGAATACTGTTGTCTCAACTGTATCACAGAAACGTTTCAGATTCAAGTCATTGATACACGTACTGCAAAGCAAGTTCTGATGTCCTTCAGGTAAATTATACTGTATGATTAGCGCAACGGCAGTATCTATCATTCCATTTGATATAATTTGCAATGTGTGTAACTATGATTTAATTTATTCTGCCCTCAACATGATAGATTAGATGTGGTAGGGTATACATGCGTATAGTATGTGTGTGTGTGGGGGGGGGGGAGGTGGGGGCAGTTCAGGAGCAATTACTTCCATATTCCATCTGGCATGCAGGCATAGACAAGGAATAATTTTCCTGGTTAAGATCACAGCGCAATTTGCTATGCATTTTTACACCACTGCTATACAAACCAACTTATGTGAAGCCGTTTTCTTCCATAGAAGTGTACAGGATACCACTTTGAAATATTGTTCATCAGCTGAAATTGCTAATCAAATTTGAGTTGGAAAATTATTCCCTAATAGATCTATCCATCTATCTATCTATCTATCTATCTATCTATCTCTCTCTCTCTCTCTCTCTCTCTCTCTCCATCTTTCTCTTTACCTCACCCCTCTCTCCATCTCTCTCCGTCATGGCATACATACATGTATTGTACTTTTTTCTTTTCTTTTTTTTTAAAGTTGAGTACAGCATTCTTAAAGGAAACCAAAACCCAAATAGCAATAAGATGTGGATTGGGTTAAAGCAGCAACATTATTAGAACACATCAGTGCTTAAACAGGGGCATTCCCCCCCCCCCCCAAAAAAAAAGAGGTCCTAAAACCATGACAATGGGATGATTTTGCAAATCCCAAATCTGAATATTTTTGTTTTTATACCCCGAGATAGTAAGGAATTCAATATAAGAAGGTATTGTCATGGCTTTAGGACCTCAGTTTTTGTGTGTGTGTTTTGCTTCTTTTTTTTTTTTTTTTTTTTTTTTTTGCTGCCCCTGTTTAAGCATTGTGCCACTAACATGAGCTATCCAGCCATCTTCTCAGATCGAAAATGAAACAAACAAAAGAATTGTCGAAAATGAAACAAACAAACAAACAACAAAAACCAGACACGGAGCTGACATCACAAAAGGATGGCACCTACCTTCCTCCTTGAGCTTCTGTGCCTCCTCCTCTTTTTTCAGTCTCTCCTTCTCTGCTTTGCTCAGCTTCCCCTTCCCCTTCCCCTTGGCTGGTGACTTTGGTTTCGGAGGCTGAGGGAGCGGAAAGAAATTGGGATGATGCGTTTTTATTTATAATCAACACCACTCGCAACTGGGAAAATGACAAGATGAAAAATGTACAAAGCATGATTTCTTCTGCAGGGCTGCACACGAACCCATTTTTTTTTTTTTTTTTTTTTTTTTTTTTATACTGGTCTGACCTGTCTGTTGGACCAGTAGGTACCCAATTTTTCCATTTCTTTTTGTCCAATCAGGGATGATATTGAGGTTTGTTGAAAAAATTGGAAATCAACATTTTCAGGTCAGGGACCGTCAGACCAGTGTCAGTGTGCAGCGCTGTCTTCTAGACACACTGTGTAATACGGGTCAGACGGTCATTCATCACATGGTCACCATCTCACTCATCCATGGTTGACCACTGCAGATGAAGTGATTCAAGTCATGGATTTGCAGAGTTGAGCAAATTTAATGTAAACTTGCATACTTCACCATTTTCCAAAACTATCTTCAGCTCATGTGACAACAATTTGCATATATTCATAACTGCAACACAACTTTGCTGCAATGTTATTGCATTTATCAACACTCTCTATAATTTTTGCCACCGCAATGCACTGTAAGTATAAATAATGAAATTTGTAGCATTTGTACTTTCATGGATGTCTTTTCTTTTTTTTTTTCTTTTTTTTAACATTATGCAAGGAATTTTTGGCTCCTGCACCCGTTATATGCCTTTTACTAAATCTTGCAATGAGGCCCTATGTTGCCTGAATGGGTTTCATTTCATGAAAAGTTGCAATGATCGCACTCTTGCTGCAATGGCAAGTGCCATAGTAATGACAAGAATCCTGCTTCCTGTGTGTTGCTACAGGAAGTTACCATTCTACAAGAATTGCTATCATAACATCTGTCATGACACGAGACCTGGATAGGTACAGTCACTGGTTGTTTAAAGGTTGTACTACGTAAAACAAGCTTTCTGATTGATGAGGATATTTTTTTTTTTTTTCTGAAGTTGTGCATAAACTTTTACTATGTTAAAAACATCCTTCATTAGCTCTGCAATTTATATGCAGCTTCCAAACACATCAATTACACACATAATGGCCTGGCTAGCTGAATACATTTTTTTTACCCTGTGTGTGGCTACAGAAGTGTTTCAAAATACTCAGTGAAAGTGGGAGGGGGTGGGGCTGCAGTTATCTGCACTCAAACTTCTCCAATGATTTGGATGGCCTTTGGCAGCCATTGCTTGAAAAACTGAATCAGCAGTTTACTGTATCAAATGATTACACCATTAATGTATGGTACACATACATGTACTCCTATTATTTGTGATATTAAAATGACATTTTTTCTTTTTAATCTCACAGAATAAGTACAAAAGTATCTAGTTGTTAGCACAATGTAATTGCATATATTTACAAGTAATCCAGTGCTATTAATCATTAGAGGGACTTTACAGTTCTGGTTGAGGTGAGGATTTAGCTTTAACGCTTTGCGAGATATTCAGAAACCACTCTATTATGTCAAAGAGCATGCAATTCTAAAAGGTATCAAAGGTTTATTTAATGAAAATTGGTTTTGAAATGGCTGAGATATCCAAAAACAAGGTGAAACAAAGAGATCTTAATAAAAGGCATGGCCTGTCGCCTTTTATCTCCACTTTTTTTGATATCTCAGTCATTTGAAAACCAATTTTCATCAAATAAACGTTGAATCCTTCTTAAAATTACATGCTCTTTCATATTTCATAAGAGGTTTCTCATTATCTCACTTAGGAATATCATAAACCTGAATCCCCACCTCAACCAGTACTGTACAGTCCCTTTAAATGTACTAACTGGTACTACTCAGATACTAGTATTGACTACAACAGTACCTAGAAAGCTCCCACCACTCAATATCACCAAATAATAAGAAATTTAACAAATTGCTGCTCATACAGGCTACAGTGCACGGTGCTACACAGGAAAGTACTCTGTTTTAATATGCATGTACATGTGGAATGCCACCCATTGTTTTCATTAACCACGATCCCGAAAGCTCAGAGATCATTTTCACTTCCTTCTACACAATAGGGAGGAGGAGTCACACACTTTGACACGTAGACAGTCAGAGAAGATGAATGGAACGAGAGAGATCCTTGAAATCACAAAGAGGGGACATGAAAGAAAGCGTAGCATGAAAGGAAACTCAATTTGCCATCTTCTGTTACCCCTTGTACCCAAGTCAGAATAGTCCCTATACAATGTAGCTGAGTCAGGAAATGTTCATTCACTCAATACAAGCTCTACCATCTACACTGTATTATTACAATCCAAACGACCCGCTGCCTAGAAATATGTACACGTGCAATTTCATTGAGCATCTCATGTTACGACTCTTTCCGGAAGACCACAGACTACTGCAGTACACTATTGGGGGTAATATACTGGTATGACTTTCCAAAGTGCATTTCCACATCATTTTTAGTGTCAAGCAATAATGCTGGAGGGGAAAAAAAAAAATCCCACTGACAAGACTGAAGAGGTTTTGTCAAAGCCAGATCTAAAATTAGATATTAAAAAGAATGTACATGTACCAGTACTACCATTTCAGTTTCCATGTGTTTTCATCAAGGCGATATTAGTTTTCAAGAACCACATACATTGTATATGTATGTACCCCCATTGGCAAACATATTATCATATTTCAACTACATCTGTATGCACGGACCTTAACTAAATTTCCTTTTTAAAAAGAAATAAATGAACAAGAAATAAATGCCCCTGTATTGAGCAACATGTGGGCAGGAGGCAATCAAAATGAAGACGTCTTCCTTGCCCCAATTGTTGTTTTGCAATAATCTCACAGCAATGCCTATGGGGGGGGGGGAGACAGTGCAGTTCCTACAAAAGTGGCATAAAACATGATTTTAATATCACATGTGCACGCACCCATAGGAAGAATTGTGCAGGAATATCATCATCAGTGCCTCCTCCAAGTGTATGTGTACCAGTATTTACAATCAAAGTTACTGGTACTTCTATAAAAACATGTAAAACGTCAACATTCCATAGCTTTCTTATGTCCAATTTTGATGAAAATACTCCCAATCTGCTGTTCTGATTAATACGGAGAATAATTTTCCTGGTATCACATTGCAATTTGCCATGCACTTCTTCTACCATTGCAACACAAACTATTTTCCAGTTTTCTTCCACAGAAGTGTACAGGATATACAGTTTTACCACATGAAATATCATTCACAAACTGAAACTGCTAATCAAATTTGAGTTGGAAATTTTTTCCCTGTATTACTCTATTTTTTAATTCAAATCATTTTTAACACAGTCTACATTGACAATTCAATTGCTGGGCATGATACTGCAGCTGTCAAGGTATACAAAAAAAAAAGTAAAATGAATTCTAAATGCTCTCACTTGCACAAGTGGACCCTTGGGCAAATGCCCATTTATTCTACTTGTCCTAGAGTGTGTTTTAGTTGCTCTACGCAAATGGGCGTTTCATCAATTATGCAAGTGAAAATAGTACACTGTAAAACAAGGAATGTTCATGTGCATTCTGATTTCGTAAATTTCGCGAGTGCCAACATTTGCGAAATTAAAATGCATGTCGGCGAATGTTGACACTCGTGAAATTCACGAAATTAAAATGCATGCGAAAGTGCTTGCCTACACAATATGCATTCAGTGGCAATTTGCAAAAAATTTCATGCTGCGAGAAAGGCCGTTGGCTCCGATTCACAAAATTTTCATGCCGCAAATATATCATGTTTTCCAGTATGACATAAACTTGGACATGTATGTCCAATTGACTTTATAGCTAGTCATGAACACTATATGGTATACAATCCATGAATGCCACGTATACGTACAGTGTACACTTAGAAGTCCTCAGTCCATTCTCTTTGTCCCAATGCATTCTGCATGGGATTGATAACTTCCCTTCTCTTCGCAGGATAAACAGAGCCATCAACATTCTTTGGGAGATGACTTTAAAAAGGAAATTCCCATTTAGCATTTGTGGATAATTTCATAATGGGGTCTGCCATTTATCATACACATTATTATAGGCATCACAGAGAGAGAGAGAGAGAGAGAGAGAGAGAGAGAGAATGAAGATGGGTTCCCCTTAGTCATGGTTGATATACATGTGACCTTCATAATAATGGGGCTAATAATCATCCAAACTACAAAAATTCTCAATCAAAGCAGCAAACAGGGTATGCATATTACAGAGAATGTTTGCAACGTTTGCGGGTGTACAAAGTATTGCGCACGCATGTAGTGGATGAGACTGGTAGACGAGTCCAAAATTAGCAAGATACCATGTGAGAATATTAAAGAGTGACATTGTTTTCATGAATTGAGACCTACATATCATTTTTCATGGCATTGTATTTGGCAGGAAATCAAAGGCTATGTGCTTTTTCAAAGAGGCATTGTTCAACTACAGCACCCCCCCCCCCCCCCAAGAAAAAAAAAAATATTTAAGTATAAAGGGAAAGTTAAACTATAGGTTGATGATTCTAATTCAACATAGATCTGTAGCTACATGTACAAACATTACATCATGGAATATACCCGATACAGTATACTGTAGGTGATACAGGGAAAAACAAATTGATCTTATCTGCATTTAATATTTGGACATGGATGATTTTGTCACGAGTACCCGACTACCAGATAGAGGTACGCATTAGAATACTGTCCCACATATTTGCAACTGTGTCAGTAGCTGTTACATTTGCAATGTAGTCTCAAGCACATTTTAAAGGTTGCTTTGTGCATGCCAACAATTTGTTGTCCACTGTACATATTGGCCCGAATTCACGAAGGTGGTACAAATGAAACCATGGTTTAAACCATGGACAAAATCTATGGAGCGCCAAGTGTCGCATGGAATATTTCGTTACGAAATCAGTCATTTCGTCAATGAAATGATTATTTTGTAACGAAATGACGTATGGTAACTAAATGAATACTTCGTCCACGAAATGATAATTTCGTTAACGAAACGGTCATTTTGTCGACGAAATGACCAATTTCGTAACGAAATATACCGTGCGACACTTGGCACTCCAGTTTTTGTCCATGGTTTAAACCATGGTTTCATTTGTACCACCTTCGTGAATTCGGGCCATTCTGTACATCCCATACCATGATAGAAACAACATGAAAAACTATTGTCCCTGGCACCCTACTGGCTGGAAGTGTGATCATCATTCTATGAAGTTTAATCCCTAATAATACCGGTATATCATTTACTCATTATTTATCTAGCGATCCACGTCCCACAAGTTTTGCTTTTTAGTGGATCATATTTTCCATAAATGAATCTATTTTCCGCACGCCCACGAACTTTAATGCATTGTTCCACCTAATTATTGTATAATGTTGTTAACGGTATATAATTTCTCTCGGGATATTACATGAATCTTTTACAAATGTTTGAACAATATTTCATGACATGTTACTTTGTACTATGTTTTGATTTTTGTTGATTGGAAATAAACTATGATTGAATTGAATTGAATTGAATTCAGAATGCACTTGGGTTGACTTGATTCAATGCCATCCATGGATCAAAATTAAACTAAACCAATTTTGATCTTCACACTTCCTGGCTTATTTTGTTTAGGTGTGCACACTATACTCTATAGGGCCTATGCAGTATAGAATTACACGGTTGTAGAATAATTTGTTTCTCCCGTTCTTTGTTTCATTTTTATGGGGAAGGAAGTCAAATTAAATTTTCGAAGCCATATACTGTAGTTATGTGCCTCAAGTCAAGTTTGTTATCAGTAACAATGGAACTACAACTAAATAATGTACAATGTAGGTACCACTTCATTTTTGGCATGGTTAAAGAAGACTAAGTAAAGGGATTGTATAGTTTTGGTCGAGTCATAACTTCAGCTTTCTAACATTTTCTGGCGAGATAATGAGAAACCTCCTATGAAGTGTGAAAGAGCATGTAATTCCAAGAAGATTTCAACATTTGATGAAAATTGGTTGTGAAATGGGTGAGATATCCAAAACAGAGCGATCCTAATCAAATGTGGGACCCACCTTTTATTACGATCGCTTTGTTTTACATTAATTTAGGATGTCTCAGCCATTCCAAAACCAATTTTCATCAAATAAACTTTGAATTCCTCTTAGAATAGTACAAATATGCTCAGTACTATTTCATAGGTTTCTTGATATCTCACAAAAAGTTAGAAGCCCAATCCTTAACTTCACCAATACTATACCAGCCCTTTAAGTACATATGCATACATGACAATAAATCTCACTTTAACATGCTCTCAGAGATTCATCCCCCCCCCCCACAAGATAAGTAATCAATTTACAAATATTTCAACAAATCTTTATACAAAATGCATTTTTTTTTTTTTTTTTTGCGTCAGTAACCTTGATGCAAGAGGACAGGCTTACCCACTTCCGTTATTAGACAGGACTTGAAGTCACCGCCATTTCCTTCAACATTTTGCTCTATTTAAAGCACCATTCCCCACCATGTTACAAGTCAATATTGTTTCTGAGTAAACTGAAAAGGATAAAAATGTGAGATGTTTCATAAGAATCCAAAACAAGGATTTTTTTTAGCATTCCAAGTTTCACATTTTTATCAAACTACCTACATTCAAGGCACACACAAACAGGCATGTAGGGCCTACATACTTTATGTAAATTAACTAAAGTGATGACTTACAATGTACATTGTAATTAACTACCCATGTACGTGTATCATATACAAAATTGTACAACATCTGGCCTATTGGCAATGATTGGTTTGCACTTCAAGAAGTGTAATTCTTGTTTTTTATTGAATATTTTGCATTTGACAACCTTTTGCCCCTTTAAAGTCTTTGCTACAATTTGTAGATTGCTACAAATGCTAGATCTAGACAAGAAAGTGAAGGATACAAGATTTTCTCTTTGATTTCATGACTAAAAAAAAAGGAAACTCACAATGAAAAGGGCACCTTAGGCGACCACAGCATTGATGATACATGTATATGATGTATAACACTAGTTAGAACTATAGAGTAAAATAAAATCTAAATCTAAAATCTAAATCTATAGAAATGTGTGTGCTTGCTATCATTACAAATGGTCATACCACCGACTGTATCCTTCATTCCATATTTGACAAAAACTTAGATGAACATCAACAAATGTGTACCAAATCTACAAAAAAAAAAAAAAAAAAATCTTGATTAGGTATAAATGTAATCTCTTTGTTTACTCTATATTGACTGTAAAATAAAAGTGCTGAATTATTCCATATCCCCCCCCCCCACACACACACACACACCACCCCCAATGTTCACAATGTCAGTTGCCCAATTCATAATGGCACAAATTTAAAGAGAAAATCAAGATACAGCATAAGCTACACTGCCTGTATGTACAGTCAAATCTGTCTACCATCATACTATAAATTTAGCTGCAGTGCAGGCCTAACTAGATGCCATTCATTGCCTAGATTCTAAGTGAACCATTTTGCGTGTTTCTCTTTGTTCATGAGGTTCACAGGTGCAGAAAGCAGATTAATCCGGGCCGAGTTGACCACACGACATGCACACATCCAAAGTCCCACCACCATGTCCACGCACGGTCGACGTCATGCCCCGGTTGCCTACATCCCGCCAATTTGAGCGGCACAGCATCACTCAACAGCGGCAGTCGCACAGAGATTACAGGCCTTTCTCCGTGCACGACCTTTATCACAATCTCATCACCACCACGAAATTAAGGGGAACGTTTCTGGGTAATAAAAGTCACTTTGATGAAGTGTTGGGTAAATTTGCAAAAGCCATATTATTGACAAAGGTGTAAACATGGGCTAAACATGCTCCAGATATTAATATTCATTTTCTTGAGCTGGATAAGAGCGTTTACATTTCCAAGAATGTACGAGACAATTTTAAGAACACATCAAAACCCACTTGGTACATATAAAGCATGTCGCGTGTGTACAATGCTCACTGCATGCACGCTGCGCTCAAAGCGCCACGCCGACAGGATTACCACATCCCGTGAAGTCGAGCTAAATTTTCGCGATGTTCGCAAGAATTATGACCTAAAGCTCGGTACGGATGTAGTCTTTAGTAAGCTATCGACGAGAATCAGCGCAATTCAACGCCGCTATGAGTAAGCAGCACAAGAAATTATCGGTTACTTTCGGCTCGTTACTCACCATGGTGCCTCTGTTTGTTCTCGGTGAAAGATGGCAACGCGAGGCTTGCGCATGCGCAGAAAACGAACGATACCGGCGTCATTCTTGTTGAGGATAGGAATGCATGCACATGATACACTCGCGATATCGTGTGTGTCGTCGGCGGGTCGCTCGCCACAGCTCGCTCCCAAAGCTTTTGCCGAATACGAGTTTTGTATCTTGTTTGATGTCACTGGCTGAATGCACAAAGCCCATTTTCAATCTCTCTTTTTATTACCAAATGAAGCATCACCGATATGAACGGGGCATAATTGCATTGTTGACATTCTTCGCTTTTAATGGCATGCCACGAGCAAGGCACGCGAGGTGGTCACACCCGTGCCTCAAACGTGGTGGTAACGCGGCATTCTCCTCTACGGATCGGAGCAGATGATTTGCATAAATAAGTGCCCGCCGTTGAGAAAAATTCCGCCAAATTCTGAAGACGTTTTCTTTTTTCCTTTCCGCCTCGAACATGCTCAACTGCTTCCGGCCTAAAACTTCGGTTCGGCCCGTTAGGTCGGTGACCACTCGTTTATCACTTGAACTGTAAACTCGGTTTTTCTTTGTAGGCCTACTTGTAAAATGATTTTTTACATTCCTCGATCGCCAAGTTCATTGTACAAAGATAAAAACGTAATACAGCAAGGCACAACTTATTTTGTCATGGAATTCTTTGTCATATAAGTATACGAAAATTTCTGGCTTATTTTCAACGAATAGTTGTTGATATTGTAAACATAATTTCGTCCTTTTTTTTTTCATCACTTGTATTAGGCCCATTAGGCAGGGCTGCACACTAACCCATTTTTTCTGCCGGTCCAACCTGTCTCTGTCGGACCGGTAAATGCCCCGGTTTACCATTTTTTACCGGTCCGAACAGAAAATTTACCGGTCAACAACGACAACCTAAAAAAACATTAAATGATTTGCAAACTTATTTTCTTGTTTTTTTATGGACGTACCCCCTTACCCATGTACATTTTACAGATTAATATTTTTTTTTAAACTTGCATTATTTATTGCACAAGAAATTAAAAAAAAAAGATAGGAAAAAATAGAATGTTTGTTTGTGAATTACAGTGTAAAATGATAATGAACAAAATCAGATTGTATCAAATGCGTTTGTGACTTTTTCTAAACATCGGCGCACGAACTTGCTGCGTAACCTGCTCTTGGTGGTCAGTTGGATTGCGACGATTTAATGAATTATTTTAGCTGTGATATTTTCTTTATTTTTCTCCCGATAATCTATTCGCATTGTGCATGCGTTCTTGAAAGGTACACGACATGTAGGGCCGAATTCGCAATCCTTTTTGCGCCCCGATTTCCACCTAAAATATTAGCGGGATTGTGACGATTTCATAAATTACTTCGGCTGTAATATTTTCAGATGCAAGCGCCAAAAGAGGCTGAAAATGTGTCCTTTATTTTTCCCGATAAACTCTTCGAATTTCGTAAGAGCGTTCTTAAAAAAAAAGATGCACCACATGGCCGAATTCATGATACTTTTTGCGCCTATTTCTACCTCAAATATCAGCGGGATTGTGACGATTTCATAAATTACTTCGGCTGTAATCTTTTATGATGCAAGCGCCAAAAGAAGTTGAAAATGTGTTCTTTATTTTTCCCGATAAACTCTTCGAATTTCGTAAGTGCGTTCTTAAAAAGATGCACCACATGGCCAAATTCATGATACTTTTTGCGCCTATTTCTACCTCAAATATCAGCGGAATTGTGGCAATTTCATGAATTACTTCGGATGTAACTTTTTGTGATGCACGCACCGGCGAGAATGGTTGAAAATGCGTTCTTTATTTTTCTCCCCATAATCTCTTCCCATTCCGTACATGCGTTCTTGAAAGGTATACGACACGGCAGAATTCACGATCCTTTTTGCGCCTATTTCTACCTAAAATATCAGCGGGATTGCGATGATTTTATGAATAACTTCGGCTGTAATCTTTTATGATAACGCGCCAAAATGGGTTGAAAATGTGTCCTTTATTTTTCCCGGATAAACTCTTCCCATTTCGTAAATGCGTGATTAAAAGATATACGACACGGCCAAAAATCATGATTCTTTTTGCGCCTATTGTTTCCTCAAACTTCAACGGGATTGCGATGATTTCATGAATTATTATTCGGCTGTAATCTTTATGATGCACTGGCCAAAAGGGGTTGAAAATGTGTCCTGTATTTTTCTCCCAATAATCTCTTCGCATTTCGTACATGCGTATACGACACGGCTGAATTCACGATCCTTTTATCGCCTATTTCTACATTAAATATCAGCCGAATTGTGGCAATTTCATGAATTACTTCAGATGTAATCTTTTGTGATGCACGCACCAGCTAGAATGGTTGAAAATGCGTTCTTTATTTTTCTCCCCATAATTTCTTCGCAATCCGTACATGCGTTCTTGAAGGTATACGACACGGCCGAATTCACGATCCTTTTTGCGTCTATTTCTACCTGAAATATCAGCGGGATTGCGATGATTTCATGTATGACTTCGGATGCAATCTTTTATGATACACGCGCCAAAAGGGGTTGAAAATGTGTCCTTTATTTTTCCCCGATAAACTCTTCGCATTTCGTAAATGCGTTCCTAAAAGATACACGACACGGCCAAAAATCATGATTCTTTTGCGCCTATCGTTTCCTCAAACTTCAACGGGATTGCGATGATTTTATGAATTATTATTCGGCTCTAATCTTTATGATGCACGGGCCAAAAGGGTTTGAAAATGTGTCCTGTATTTTTCACCCAATAATCACTTCGCATTGCGTACATGCCTATACGTCACGGCCGAATTCACGATCCTTTTAGCGCCTATTTCTACATCAAATATCAGCGGGATTGCGATATGTCATTAATTATTTCGGCTGAAATCTTTTGTGATACATTCACCAGAAGGGTTGAAAATGCGTTCTTTATTTGTCACCCGATAATTTCTTCGCATTTGTGCATGCGTTTTCAAAATTATACATTGCATGCAGGGTCGAATTCGATATTCTTTTTGCGCCTATTATTGTTTACTCAAATTCCAACGGGATTGCGAAATTTTCATGAATTACTATTCGGCTGTAATCTATATGATGCAAGCGTCAAAAGGGGTGAAAATGTGTCCTTTATTTTTCTCCCTCTAATCTTTTCCCATTTCGTACATGCGTTCTTAAAAGGTATACGACACGGCCGAATTCACGATCCTTTTTGCGCCTATTTCTACCTCAAATATCAGCGGGATTGTGGCGATTTCATGAACTACTTCAGATGTAATTTTTTATGATGCACGCACCAGAAGGGTAAAATGTGTTTTGTATTTTTCTCCCGATAATCTCGTCGCATTTGTGCATGCGTTTTTGATAACCAACACGGCATGCAGGACTGAATTCAAGATCCTTTTTGCGCCTATTATTTCCTCAAATTTCAACGGGATTGCGTTGATTTCATGAATTGTTATTCGGCTGTAATCTTTTATGATGCACTCACCAAAATGTGTCCTTTATTTATTATTTTTTTTCTCCTCTATAATCTCTTCGCATTTCGTACATAAGCTTTTGAAAGATACGACGCGGCCGGTCGAATAGATGATCCTTTTTGGGACGATTTCTACCGCAAATATGTAAGCGGGACTGCCATGATTTCATGATTTTTTTCCCTCCCTAGTATTAGCTATTCACATTTTGTGCATGCGTTCTTAAAAAGTACACGGAAGAGCCGATTTCGTGATCCTTTTTGCGCCTATCTTCATTATGAGACCATTCGGAGCGAATGAAAATATTCATTTGTGAAATGACTGTGTAAAATGAAAATGAACGCAATCAGATCCATTTACTGTATCGCTGAATATCGAATGTGTTTTTACTTTTTCTAAAAATCGACACAAGTAAATTAGTTCTAACATAACTGCCACGCTGCTGCGAAGCCGCGATCGGATCGATCTTGCGTTAAAAAAAATCATGAGTAAAATGACCCGGCAGAAATGCGTGCGCTTCTATCAATGCTTCTTGTCTGGCATGACCGCCGATCGCAAGCAAACGAAAAGCAGTTACACTGTACATGCTCTGCATGTATTGCATTGCATGGCAGTGCGTGCTCAGCGCCAAATGCGCAAGCGAGGGCGAATAACTGGTCGACTGCTAGTGCTCAAAACTAATGTATGTTTACTGTACAAAGTGCACCGGTAGACATAAACGAAAACTTGCGTAAAACTTGCTGAACAGTGCGATATCTTGCATTCTGCTTCTCCCTGATCGGGGCTGCTCTTTTTCTTTCTACTGACCCCACCAATGCTTTTTTTTTTTTTTTTTTTTTTTTTTTTTTTTTACTGGTCATGTCGGACCGGTAACTTGTGGATTTCCTGAAAAGTTACCGGTCCGACAGTGACTTTTACCGGTCTTTGACCGTCGGACCGGCGCTAGTGTGCAGCCCTGCATTAGGCCTACATTGGGCCCTATAATTTGACTGTTGTCATCACCATTATCATTATAGGCCTATTACCATCGCATTAGGGTCCTATTGATATCATGAATATCATTATCATTATTATCATCATTCTTAATGATCTTTCCCATGATAAAGGCAATGTTCAATAGTATCAAATATAAAAATGTTCAGTAATAAGATTATTCTAGTTATTGTTATCGATTTATTATTATTGTAATTATCATTATCATCATTATCATTATTATTATAATTATCATTATTGTTATTACTGTTATTACTATTATTTTCATTTTCATTATTATTATTATCATCATCATCACCATCTAGGCCCTATTATTATTAGGGCCTAGTTAATTTCACGTTTCTTTTCTGGACACCCCACAGCGGTATACTAGAACGATCAGGAAAATGAATCAAATATTTTTTTTAATTTTTGTTTAAATGAATAGGAACTCTATTTAAAGACAATATCTCAAGGCTATATATATGTTACGAAAAGAGCACTTCACTCATCTGCCCATCACGCTCCTCCAATTTCCATTGAAAATCAACTTGATTGCCTGATTATTAGCAGTTGGCCTATAGGTTAAGGGAATGTGTACTTTTCATAAAATGTGAAGACTGGTGAATTCTTCATCAAAAT
Source organism: Diadema setosum (assembly GCF_964275005.1). Classification (NCBI taxonomy): domain Eukaryota; kingdom Metazoa; phylum Echinodermata; class Echinoidea; order Diadematoida; family Diadematidae; genus Diadema; species Diadema setosum. The sequence continues at coordinate 5,762,367 of NC_092696.1, read as the reverse complement.
CATAGTGATATATTTTTATTCAGTGCAACTGTTTAACAAAGTGCTCTACATCGACGCATTCATTGAAGCAAAGAAGTCATTATAAATATAAGTGTTCTTTTTTTTTTTATTTAAATCACCTCAAATTCAAGTATATATAGGTGCGGAAAGTTGATGTTTTGTGTCGTTGTTCCACTATAGGCCCTGCACTTGACATTTCACAAGAAAGCCTATATACGGACATCACGATTTTGATATGCAAATTGTGGAATATATAGAAGATAAGAGTTAGGCCTAATGAGATATGAACTATGAAAGGAAAGGAATCTTCATAAGCATTGACTGTGGTTGCTGTTAACCTAAAACAGAAATGATTAAATTTCCTGCATCGCGACAATCAATTTTATTGCGTAGGGCGTGTAATGGTGCGGGCCATATAGCTATATACTAATTCCCTTTCTCCGTTAATTCTAGCTGAGATCCACTAAAGACATTGTGAATATAAAAGATAAGAAAAAAAAAACACACACACGCGAAAAGCAAACCAAGCAATGGCAAATGAAACAAACATTTTTATGCAAGGAGGAAGTATTTTGGGGTGATGTTTCGGGCATAAATTGATAATTATGCTTAAATCACAGTTTCTGTTGAGATGGGGCTCCAGGTTTCCGATTGTTTTTTCTTTTATGATGATTTTTCTCTCTTTTATGAAATATGGAAAAGCATATATACAATTCTAATAAGAATTCAACGTTTATTTGAGGATGTCCAAAACAAAGTGATCCCAATAAAATGTGGGACCATTCTTTTATCGGGATCGCCCTGTTGGTGAAAAACATTCTTCCACAAATTGGTTCTTTCCAATTAACGAAATGAATTTATGCTCATTTACTTCTTAAACGGTATAGTATTTGTGGAGATGAGAATAATTGAGCTTTAACTTTTTGCGAGATTTAACCACTTATGAAATGTTGCATGCATAAGAGCTTACCATTCTTTGAAGGGGACTTCAAAGTTTGTTTGATGAAAATCAGTTTAGAAATGGCTGAGATATCCACAAAATAAAGTAAAACAAGGCGTTCCTAATAAAAGACGGGTCAGTGATACTCCATGAGAGGAGCTGCATGACATGGATGCTGACTGGATTATTATAATCATCATCCAAGCGGACAAACTTTTTCATCTATCTGCATGCACCAACTTGATGCATTTTAATATGTACTTGGAATCCATGCACTTTGTATTATAAATTATTGTAGCTCCTGCATGTATTTTTAAGTCACCGGAAAAGCATTCTCGTTGTCAAAAACATCCTTTGTTGTGAAGTTATGCAAACAATTTGAGTGATATGTTAATAAGCCAGTTCGGGGTTCCACTTTGAGCATGAGCAGAAAAAGGTCATCAGTACCGGCAGAGCATGTTGGTTTTTAGATTCACTGAGATAAGCATCTGTGATGTAATGATTATGTGATCATTATGAGTGGTGCTTGCTAGCACATCCACCTGACAGCAAATGCGGTATTTGACAATATCAATAGAAAAAGATTGTTAATACATTCAATGCGAAATAATGAAATGGATGCTTTCCAAAGTGCTAATTGATGGATCATTCTGGTCACCTGGTCTACGCAAGTTCATTCTTTCTTTGAACATGACTGATGAATTCCATAAATTGTTACGTCGGGTAAGCTGAAATACCTTCTCTCGCTTGAAAACTCGTGGAGTGCCTAATCAACTGAGAAAGAAGAAAGGTCATTTGTACCGATGTGCCCATGAGCTAACCCCGAACTGGCTTATTAGGTAAACCGGTCTAGAATGATGCCTGTTAGTTTACATTCACTTTGCGTGCATGCATACGTAAGCATCATTAATTCAAATTGTCAATGGCAAGCCTCGAGAAAATTTCAGGCAACCTGAGGATCGCAACGCATACGTTTTTTTTTTTTTTTTCATTGAAGTGGTTGAATAATTTGAATACATTATAATAACTTAATGTACTAGTATACGTCATTCGTTCTTCCCGAGGACGTATTTAACGAACTATCCAAATCACTTGTTTCCACATGGGTACGTAAATATACTGACATGCCATTTAAAAAATTGAAACCAAATTGACTTGTTGCTGCAAGGGCAAATCTCTGACAAGACTTGATACATGAAACAAACACCATTCTACAGTTAGTTTCAATTAATGGGTTGGGATGGCTATAAGAATCTAAAAATTCATGAAATTTTTGAGAGTCATATATAAATTATGTTTTCACACACACACAAAGTGGCAGGCCTAATGGTTGAAACTGTTGAAACATATATCAAAATGGTTTGGACAGAAAGGGAGCTGTCGTATAGTGGCTCAGTGGGTCCGACAACACACTGCCAGCATCAGGTTCGGGGTTCGAGTCTATAATGTGTACCAGGGGCCATGGAATGTTTTCTTTTTCTCGTGCCAGGAAAAGACATGCATAACGGCGCTCAAACCATTGAAATCTCCCATTTTAACATTATCTGCGTTTTTAAAAGATGGACGCTATCATAATGTATTTCGCGGCAACATAATAATGACTGAACAAACGAAAACTCGCTCGAAAGTGCGTGGGATTAGCTCTATAAATTTATCCATGAATATTGGATATAAATTATAGTGACATACCCATTGAATTGTCTGGAGACTGATAGATGCTACATTATTACTTATTCTATTGAGGTTGTCGGCTGCTTCGTAATGGCGCATTATACCCGTGTATGGTTATACGGAAGGGGTGCATTCATTCATAGTTCTGGCTGGATCTAGGCAATAATTAGAAATAGAATACATTTAATGTATGTAATTTCATGAAAGTAAATCCTAAGCCATAATGCTCAGCTTTGGTATTATCATGTTATGATTATGTCGTATATCAGACGAAAAAAAAAAATGGTAAAGATTTTAGTTTGAAAAAGGGGACCTATATTTACATAAGGATTATCATTTGAAGAGTTTGTTTGCAAAAACCGATAAGTCCATATTTGCCAAATGGAGATATTTGCGATTAAAGGTCAAGAAAAATAAAGAGAATAATAAGAAAATTTTTGCTTCTTTTGACCATAACTTCAAAAATATACCTTTATATGTAGTGACCAATATATCATTTAAAAGATATTATTTTGTACTTTATGACAAAGATCGTACTTCAAAATCTTCAAAAATGGACTTATCGGTTTTTGCAAACAAACCCTTCATTTGTTACGGGAATTTCAATATTTCGTTCTCTTCATAAAACAGTGATACTTGGAGCAACGCCATAAAGCGCAAATTAGAGTCACTAAGTTTCCTGTTGACTTGCCTTTCGTCTCCTCTGATTATTTTGCTTTTTCGACTTGAAATCAGATTGCATAAGTTATAATCGTCATTAACCTAAGTCTTGTAAAATGACCTATATAATTATATATGATATTATACGGCTGAGCAACAATTTTTATGGGGAATGGTTGCAGTTTCTAGACTGAAAAAAAAAAAATCTTGAACACCGTATCCTTTTTCTTTTTGCACAAAACAATGGGAAAGTTGTCAGTTTACACTTAATGCTTCTTCTTATAGGTGCGTGTTGGATGTGACCGATATACCACTCTTTGTTAGCAAAGTCAACTGGGATGTCCACGGTGGATTCCATGTCCAGATTGAAATCAGCGAAAAAAAAACGAAATCAAACTTCATACAGAAAATTGAAGTTTCGTTACAGTCAGACTAAAATCACAAAATATATAATCATGAAATTCCAAACGTCTTCACGAAATAGTGACGATGGTCTAAGTCACAATAATAATGCAGATTACGTTAAATGACTAAAAAAAAAACCTGTTAGCGCCTGTCTTGTTTGACGCCTTCTGTTAATGAATAATATTTTTCTCAAACTGGGCACCTAAAATCGATGAAAACAATGTAAATCACTGACAAAGGTATTATCCAAAAACATGGCTCGACATTGTGAGTCTAAAAGTGATACCCAATTATTTGAGTGACGAAGTATTGCTTTCTTCTTAATTCGTCATACGTGTACTTCCACTTTTCGTCCTTCAACCTAAAACTCTATAATGCGCCCTTTGCTCCAAACAGGCCCCACCCCTCATCCCAAATATTGTAGTCTATGACACCAAACTCCTCCTCAGCCCAGAATATATTACCCCCCCCCCATCACTATGATCCCCCCCCCCCCCCCCCCTTCACCCCGGCCTCGCTCCCTGTGCGACCCTTCACGCGAGGATGCACGAATTTCACATGATTATGACGCGGCGTGCTGGCGTCTAATTTTACATTTCCTTTCATCCAATGGCAGCTATCGCGCCATCGGGATTGGACAATCTGTTAGTTCCTGCGAGAAAGTGAATCGGGGGGAAGCCGCTTATAAAGCAAGTGAACACTTAGGGGTGCAAAAGAAAAGAAAAAGGAAAACGTGAACGTTTCCTAAAAAAGTCACCCCTCACTCTCGGTACCCTCCCCCTCCCCACTGTACAAAAGAAAGCTAGAGGAGAAAGAAAGAGAGAAGAAAATAGGGCAAATTCCTGTCCTTCATTACCCCTTTTAAAATGTTGATGCAAGTTATTTACATGAACAGCAAAAAAGAGTCCAAATAACACTTTGATAGGTCTGAAACGTAATTTATTTGGGGGCATCTAGTAGGAATCATAAAAAGTGATAGGCCTATCTAAGACATCTAAAGTGCTCGTGAGGTTTGCTATATACCACTTTATAGTCGATCTTTCGGCTTCCTGACTGTGTTTAGCATATAAACCGATAACACGTTTTGCTGTTCATGTATTGATATGATAGCCATCGGACTGTCGGAGACCATTTGGCACCATGAGTTTCCTGAACTCGATCCGATCATTATTTCAAAACTGATGGGTGTTCTTTTTCCTAAACATGATGATTCAATCAATGTATATTAGAAATATTAAATAAAAATAATAAAATCTATAATAGAATATTGGAAATTGGACGAGAGAAGAATACTGGCGTCTAAGTTCATTTCGGACGGTTACCGGAGGCTCGCATGCCACATTCTTTGAGTAAATCTTTTACGTTTATGCTTATATTTTTCAGAATAACATTATATTAGTATACAACAGCACAAGATATTCCAATACGTCTCTATAATTCAGAAACTAACGATAAATAAGGTTTAGCTGCAAGTTGCAGATGTCGGGATTCAAGAATCTTAAAGATTTGCTGTTCTCCATCGTTTGAAATGAAGGACATGAATATAACCCATTCAAAAAAAAAATGCTTAGATATCGAGCTCAACTGTGAGTAAACGATTTTCAGTTTTTCAGTTTTTAACACAACAGGAGCCTATAATTTGTATATTATTATCACTTCGCAGGTGCGATGCTCTTGTAGGCCCAATAATACACGTACTATATAAGAATGAACAATGCAAGTACTCGTATTGTACACACAGTTGCCGATAACGAGGGCAGAGTTCAAAGGTTGCGTATTGTACCCCCCAACTCAACCCTCTTCCGGTTTATGGTTTTTGTTCCTTGTTTTCCTCTTTTTGTATCGTCCTTACAAAGTTATAGGCCCTACTTCCTGGCCTCGACTCCAAGCTATCTGAAACAAAAGTCTTGTTGCTGTTTTTTATGTTAATCCCACCTATAACACACCAAGCACACACTCAAACACACACAGCCTGACACACGCACACACGCACACACACAAAATACATGGTGGATAACACGCATGCTGAATGTCATAGAGAGAAAGCAGCCTGCTGGCGATAGAACCTCTGGACGAAATCTCTTGTCCGTATTAGTTAAAAATATGTCCCATTAGCTCAAAATCAACGTGTTATAATGTCAAATTGATAGATAACAATGAAGAGAGATGCGCTATGATACAATAATACTATTGAGTTAAACATTGATGAACAGACACTCAGGCAGATAGACTGATAAGTAACTGAATGGAATAGAATACAGGATAAACGATATTAACGGGATGGTATAGTATTGGTAGAGATGAGGATTGGGCTTTTAACTTTTTGTGAGATACTGAAAACCCACTTATAATAGTACTAGGACAGAGCATACCATTCTAAGAGGAACTCAAAGTTTATTTGATGAAAATCGATTCTGGAATGGATGAGACATCTAAAAAAAAAAAGGTAAAACAAATCGATCATAATAAAAGGTGGGTCCCATCTTTTATTTGGATTGCTCTGTTTTGGATATCTCAGCCATTTCAAAACCAATTTTCATCGAATGAATGATGAGTTTCTCTTGGAATTACATGCTGTTTCATATTTCATTAGAGGTTTCTTGTTAGCTCACCAAAAATGTTAGAAACATGAAATTGCATCTTACCCAAAAATGGACAATCCCTTTAATTATGATGTATCTTAAAACATGAACATGTTTGTACAATGAATAAACGATCGAGGATATCATATTTTATAAAAGACTTCGCGCTTCATGACTGAAGTTATGTCATTGATTGGGGCAGTGGAAGATCATTATATTGAATAAAGCTTGGGTTTACTATTGTTGTCGTCGTCATCTTTGCTATTGCTAAATTTATTTCAGCTGTAAACTAGGAGAATATTCTTTGGTGCAACCATCGATGAGCTCTTGTGTTTGCATAAACAATGATGAAGTGTCAATGAGACGATGAGTGACGATCTCGAACCTAACATAGATACCCTGAAAAGTTGCTGCAATAATATTTCAATTTCGACTGATCTGTTGACCAAGATTTGGGGCAACCAAGGAAACCATGGATCACACGGACGAAGAAGGAAACGGCGTAGGATGAACATTTTGCTAAGTCGATGATGAATCATAATAGTCACGAGTTTGTCCCGACGAGGAAAAACTGAAGTCGTTTATCAGTCTTTTCAATCGCTGATCGTGATCATTTTGTTTCCATTTAAAACATCTAACGCTCAATATAGTGGACATAAACGTGACAAGAGATAAATGGGGAAAGACAAAGAGGCAGAATGGAAGGAATCACGTGATGACGTAAATTACGAAATGTTCTCATTTGACTTTGAGGGAAAAGGATGCAGTTGTTATAATGAGAGAGGAGGGTACTCTGTATATCATATACGCTGTTATTTTCGCGTACAGTTATTTTCGCGAATGAGGTCATAGACATTTTTGCAAGATGTTGTTTTCGCGAATTGACGCCGACGCAGCTAGCATATATGGACTATCACCAAACGCATCGAGATAATTATTTTCGCGGGTTGTTAAATTCGCGATCCAACTGTGATTCGCAAAATTCGCGAAAATTAAACCCTCGCGAAAAACAGCTTATGATACCGTCGTCCCTACGTCTCGTAATAATTAGTACAGCTAAACCACGATGCCTTTGGCAAACTGTATTAGAGATGACTTGGAATTGCGTGGCAAAATACAAATGCGATTCACATCGAGCGAGCATCTTTTTTTTTTTTCTACCTACTCATTAAAAGCTCGAAGTTTTGGCAGTATACGTTTTGCAATGATCGAGAGTTACTTCACAACCAAATCTAAAATATTGAAGCTAATTTTTCCGCGCATAGGACCTACATGGAGAAAGAATAACCTTTCAAAACTGACAAACCATTAATTCGAAACGGGCATTTCACACTGAAAATAGAAATTTAGTTGATGTCTGGAACAAATTCACACAATGCATTGTTTTCCTGAACCCCTGATAGAAAGAAACCCACGTCCTCGACCCACGCACGGAGTTTCCGCATTTTATGAGTAATGTGCCGCCCTCTAGCGGGCTACATGTACGCGTCTTTCGCCAAAGTTAAAATAGATGATGATAAACAAAGGGCCTCTGACCGCAAAATGCACAAATCTCAGAATCTCGAATCTCTATCAGCGTATTATACTGTGGTAGACTTGTCAAATTTAATTCCCTAACGTATACAATATGATAGAAAGACATTATAGTTGGTCATTGCATGCACCTCTTCGTTCGCCACACCACTTTGGCATGGCTGTCTGTGGACCCCATGCCAGGATAAATCGCCGACGTATTTAATGATCAAAATTTGGGTTTGTTTTTGTTTTGTTTTTCTTACGAATTTCAAAAGCTTATCCCTACGTGGACTTTTCAAGAGGACTATGTGCATTCGATCACCGGTTTCCTTTTGATCTCTTCCTAGTTTTCAGGACATCGAATAAAGTATTATTCTCCGCAGGCTTATGGGCTCCGCTATCAGTGATTCGTTTTCTGCTTTCCTATAAAAAGTTTGAACCAGGCTGTTCTGTTTCTCCATTTTATTACCCCAACCCAACATTAGAAAGAATTTCAACTAGAATGAGCTACTAGTTATCTGTACACAATGCAGTTTGATAACATCTATTGGGTCCTACCCCTGTGTTATATCAAGACGTCGGATGTGCAAATCGTTCCTATCCGGACATTTCTAATAAACCAGCGGGACGAAAGACGCTCGTGGAGCGGTACTCCTCGATCACGTACCTCGATTAGTACAACTACTTTTATTGCTAGAAAAGTGCTTTGTTGCCATCATTGTTGACAATTTATACTAGTTTTAAACCACCACTGATTTCCCTCCCCCGACGATCGGCTTTATGATAACCACAGTCACGACTAAAGATGAATGAATAAATAAATAAAAAGGATAGTCCCTATACACGAGTTTAGATTAAAACTAACTTTCGGGCAACTCCAGGCTGCAGAAAAAAAAAAAAACCCAACATTTGGATTCGCCGTTTCAAGTGTCGAGTCGCTCCCTCCCCCCCCCAAAAAAAAAAGAAACAAAAAACAAAAACAAAACAAAGCAAAATGAAACATACATAAACAAACAAAAGTTGTACTAATCACAATTGATTGAGACTGCTAACTTTATGTGTATTCTCTTCTCAGTGTGAAATGCCCGTTTCTAGTGAAATGTTATTTTAAAAAGATTCAAATCCTTTCCCCACGTACTGTATGAGCGGAAAAAAGTTAGCTTCAATATAATGTGGTTATGAAGTAATCTCCATCGATTGCAAAGCCTACCACAAAAACTTAAGAGCTTGTAATGAGCAGGTAGTGAAAAAAAAAAGAAGAAAGTTATCTTCAATATAAATTAATGTTATGAAGTACATGTAACTCTCCATCGATTGCGTAAGTAGTGGAAAAACTGCCACACAGCCACAGCCAAGTACACGGCACTGCCCAGTTATCTGAAAGAGCGCCATCTCTTGTCACACATTTTCACCATCACTGACATCGTTGTTGTACCCGACCAGTGAGAATTTTCGGACAGAAGTGGATATTGTGCTCAACAACTAATCCGTGACTAAACTTTTACCCTGTGCCACTGAAAGTCGTGAAATGTGGAATGATTCTCAGCAATTTTATTCCCTCTCATCGGACTCCCCCATCTCCTCCTCCTCCATCACATTGTTTAAACTTATCCTCCTCCTTACTGTACTGAGCATTATCATTCGTCTGCATTATCATCATCATCGTCATCATCATCAATATCGATCATAATTTCAGTCATCATCACCATCATCATCAATATCACTAGACATTATCATCCAAGCTGTTATCAATATCATGAAAATAAAAATCATTTTCAATATCACTAAACATCATGGCCCTGTTTCATAAAAAAAAATTGCTAGGATAGTAACTCTTGCTCGAATAGCAACTTCCCGTGGCAACAGCCAATCAGGAAGCTTGATTCTTGTCGTTACCATGACAATTGCCATTCCAGCAAGAGTTGGCTATCACAGCAAATATCTTTATGAAATGGGGCCCATATCAGCTGATTTTAATATCATCATCTATACTTCGATCATCATTACAGTCGTCATCATCATCACCGTCATCGTCAGTTTCATTAATCACGTTCAGTACTCTCTCAGTCTTTCTCATCTCCGCCCCACATTTATACTAATGCATATGCAGTGTGTCATCACATTACACACATAGAAATGGAGATCAAAAGGAAGAAAAATGAGCATATATGCCAGCTTTGGCAATTCACATTTTATTGTTTTCTAAGTTTTAATTCATTAAAAAAAAAATATTCCATGTGATGAAGTACCACAAGTTAAGTATGAATTTAAAGCTTAGCATCTGACAAATTCATTGCTGTCAAAAACCAAAATATATTTTCTTGATATTATATGGCTTTTGTGATGATGCATAATTCATAAAGTACAATGGAACCTCATTAAAAAGAGGTCGGATATACAGCTGTACGTGTAACAAAACCCTCTTATAATGAGGTGATCTTGCAGGCCCCGACTCTTTATATTAGGTTATTCTTGTAAACTTATACAATGAGAGACCTAATATTACAATGAAATTGTCCGGCTTTATAGGTTCTTCCTATAACGAGGTTCTCCTATAATATAATGAGTACCACGCTATTTCACGATAGGAAAAAAATTCCTTACTCAAAATATCTTACTCCATTTTCTAAAACACTAATGATCAGAAAATATTACATTACAGTGCACTCCAGTTATAACAAACACTGTTATAACGAAATTCCGGTTACAACGAAGTTAAAATTCAGGCCGCGACATTATCCACTCTATGTATTTTTATTGTTTTTTTGTTTGGTTACAACAAATTTTCGATATAACGAAAGAAAACAGCCAGTCCCGAGGACTTAGTTATAATGGGAGTCAGTCCACTGTAGAGCAACAAATCACACATAAAAAAGCATTCTTTCTTGGACATGATGGAGTAACATTGAGATGAGGAAATCAGCTGAAAAAAAAAATAGACTTGACATTAACGACAGCAAACAGTATACCTTCACAGTGTGACACACTACACCCATGGCAAACAGGTACCATAATTATATACGCCATACATTTAGAAAGTCTAATTTTTTTTGCAAATCGGGACTTCCGGACAATTTAGTGAGTGGTTAAATTTGCAACTGTGGAGTGTAGCAATGTACAGAGAAATGTATGCATACACATCACATTTACGCTGGGCCCAGAATTAACATGTCCTTGTGTAGTTTACAAAATTTGCATATGACATCTGACTCGTAAAATTCGTGAATATAAAAACCCTGCAAAATATATCGCGTTACAGGAATTCTTCATTGAAGGAGAAAATAAAAACATTGCATAGAATTTGGCAAGAAGACAGATTAATTGAAATTCATGTATTTGACATTGTTACAAAATTTAAGCCTCAATACTCCACCAAAGTTAAAATGTGCAAAATAGTGATCAACTTGGAATAAAACTTCCTGAAAGACAAGATGGCAATATTGGCACATAAATTTCTGTGAATGATTTTACTGCTCATCACATCTGTGTTCTACATAATAAAGTCATCTTGACATCGGATAAAAGTGACTAGAACTGAAGGCTTCAAATAAAGAATGCAGTAAAAATTTGCCAAATGAGTTGAGTACGCCTTTTGTCAGTGTATAACAAAGAGTCATTCAGATATTGGAAGACCTTCATCAGTTGAGATTTGGTGGAAATTTGGTGGCATCCAACATGAGAGGTTAGAGGGATGGTACAGTTTTGGTTGAGACCTAATTTCAGGTTTCTAACATTTTTTGGTGAGATAATGAGAAACCTCTTATGAAATATGAAAGAGTATGTAATTCTATGAGGAATTCAACATTTATTTGATGAAAATTGGTTTTGAAATGGCTGAGATATCCAAAAAAGAGCGATTCTAATGAAGTGTGGGACCCACACTTTATTACGATTGCTTTGTTTTACTTTGTTTTTTGATGTTTCAGTCATTCCAAACCCGATTTTCATCAAATAAACTTTGGATTCCTCTTAAGATGGTATGCTCTGTACTATATCATAAGTGTCTTCTTGGCATCTCGCAAAAAGTTGAAAGCCCAATTCTCATCTCCACCAATAATGCACCGCTGTACCATCCCTTTAACTGTCTGCAGTGACCTTCAATAGAATTTAATCTTTTGTTTTTTTTTCATACTGATTTAAATTCTCCGTCTATGATTGATAGGAAACTAGTCCACACTCTTGATTGTCCACTTCATGTCTGAGTGCTTTGGCGATCATTTTGATGATATTCTATAAAACTGCCGCTTGGACCAAAGCCATATCTGGCAGTCAGTATAACTACAGTACTGATGATTTAATCTGAGCAAAAGTATTGATTCCTGCCGGTCTGCAAGAGGGCAAAAATCTCCGCCGAAAATGATCAGGGTGAGTGATTCCTCGGTGGAGAAGAATTTGCATCTGTCCATGTGACGCTGTCATGGCTTGTCTGACGTGGCATTTGGGACGTAGCTGAGAAGGCCTGTGGAAAGTCTCTTCAGAGCTAGAATCAGAAAGTAAATCAGAATAAAACAAAAACTAGAAATATCACTGAATGTGAGTGTTACCCCGGACTAAAACTTGTGTACTGGTATGCTGACAAGAATTATAAGCAGTATCTAATGTGGTTACCATAGCAACAAATTTTCTGCTACTCTAGAAAAATTTGTCCTGTGCAACTTTATATCACAGTTGCCATGTATGCCATTTTTTCTCAATCGCTTAAACACTAAAGATATGTAAACACTGAAAATATGTAAGTCTTTTTCCTGATTTGAGGGTTATAATGTGCTGTTCCCTTGGTAACACACTTTCCAGTACTCTTGAAAAATGTGTCCTGCACACAATTTTTCATTCATTTGAACCACTCAAAAACCGAAGAAACACTTCCATCAACATCTGTGACAGATCAACTGCCCAACCGACCACACACTGAGCCCTATGTTATATAACCCCTTCAATCTTCATTTGGTGGAAGTTCCAGTACAGTCAAACCTGTCTATAGCGGCCACCCAAGGGAAACGAAAAGAGTGGCCGTTATAGACAGGTGGCCGCTATAGACAGGTCATCCAACTTTGTGTGCATTGCATACATGTACATGTATCATTGTTGTACACCTCTGTAAGTACGTATGCACACGTGTGTTTCCTAAATTGAACAATGCCGGTGTCGATGACATTGTTGCGCAGTATAGCATGTGTATAGTCGTGAAGAAAGCTTAACATTATTATTACTGAATGAGTGATGAATGCAGCAGTGGCGATCACTGAACATTGCCCAAGAATGAATGGCACGGCTACTTTGTTTTTGTGTACAAAACGAGCATTCAAACTAAAAAGCTGCAGGTACCTACAAATGTGTATTGCATGAGTCAGCTCTTCTGGTTGAGAGATGATTTGGTATTTTTGACGAGTGAGTGCCATCCACCACATAATTATCAAGGTTGAACACTTATCACTGTCTGCCCCACCCGTCCCATCAACTTCTCAATGACAGGTGACGAGAATCGGCCTGTGACTAGTCGCTCACGCTTTTGTCGCGTGCCAACAGCCCGTTGACGCACGGTCACATGATAAACTGCTGGCAGTGAAAACAAAAACAGCACTACCAACAAACATCGGAAACACACCACGGGCCATGAGTATTAAAGTAACCCCTCCCCCTCCCCCTCCCTACCCCCTTCCATGATTCTACGCAATTGACCTTACACACAGGATCCCTACAAGCAGATGACAACAGACAATAGCCTGTATCTTTCTCACTCACAGCTAGCCACTCATCTCTTGCTTCCAAGTTCCCCAGGGAATTAGTCATACCCCCTTTTTCTCTCTCTCTATGTGAATTTTGGCAGAGCGAGGCATTTTCCCGGCCAGGGATTTTTATATATCTCGTTTGGATGCTCGCTGACCTCAATGACACAGCATGCAGTTTGTTTTCCCAATATCCTCTGTTCAAGGAATCGAGGGGGAGCAAAAAAGAAAAAGTGTGTCAGCAAACCATTACACCCCTGAATGGCTGACACATATTCACAAAGACATAGACATATAGACACAGACACACAGACACACAAACACACACTCACACACACATAAAACATACAGACACAATCAAAAACATGTTCCCTGTAGTTATACACACTCTCATAAGGGTTCACAATACAGACCCTCTAATTGGATTCTGCGAGATATTATTTATACAAAATAACTTTTTTTTATTTCAATACTCTCATAAGGAAAATTCATCTGATAGTATCAAAAAGCATATTAATGATGTAACAGTTCCAACAAGGGACTTCCTAAACAAACAAACTGAGTCATACTGGTATACATTGAAAAGATCTGATAATATACACCCTCTATTACTCATCTATTAGATGCACCTTGAATATGAGGTGGAAATTGTACTTTAATGCCGTATGTGAAGTGTCTTCTATTTCTCATATACAGACTTGCATATTTCACTCTACATGTACCTGTTGTTTACATGTGTGTAAAGAGTGAAACAGCCATTAGCACAGGCTGGTTCAATATAGGCAAGGAAGCAAAAATAACTTAAGGTGAAAGTTTTCCTTTAATGATTTTTGAGTCAAGCTTATCTTATTGTAGCTGCCTGACAAATTGACATAAATACATACCTGTCACCGATTATTCACTTCTATTTAGTAATAGCCATGGATATGACGCCTGTCTAGAAATCAGGAGGTAGTGAGTTTAAATCCCACCTGAATATGTACATCCTTGATATTTGTCACGGCTGTTACTAAAGCACATTGTATAATTGGTGTGTATTTATGCTGATGAAGGGCATTGTCAATCAGTTGAAACAATTTAAACTCAATACAATAATCATGAATCAAATAAATGGGCAGAACTGACCGCTGTAAGGGATCACAACCATCACTAGCTATTGGGCAAAAACTCAGGAGTGCAATGTATATGACACCTGTCTCGGACTCAGTGTTGTCGCTTTGAATCCCACCCGAGTATGTAATCTACTATGCCAATGATTTTGAATATCATGGCTATGACTCAAACACTGAATACCCAAGGTAATTGGTGTGTATTTACATAGATGAAGGACAATTTGTCAATCACTTGCAAGGTGCAAGTTTGTCTCCCAACTAAAACCTAGCTCCACCTGAGGTTTGAGCCCCTCACCTTCTCGCAGCTCTGGCATCGGGGCGCTGATGATCATGCGAAACCATCCGGGCTCGTCGCCATAGAAACGGGATGAGGGATGGATGTGGAGCCCACAGGAGACAAGGTGCAGGCAGAGGCTGCATTCCTCCTCAGCGGTTGAGCATCCCATGTACTGTAGGTGCATGGCAGGAAGAGGAGTTGGTGAGTGATTTTAGCAACGAGGAGGCATGATATTTCTAGGGGGAAACAAAATAGTGGGGGTGGGGAGGGGGAGAGACATTGCTTTGAAAGAGACATTATACAAATAGTGCATGGTCACGAGTTCGATGGTACAAGATTTTGCATGAGGTGAAAGATAGAGGCATTCTATTCAACGAGGCGAAGCAGAGTTGAAAAGTGTGCCTCATCTTTCACCAAGTGCGAAATCTTGTTCCATTGCACGAGTGAAGACCATACACTATTTGTTTTCTACAACACCTCGAACGTCAATAGATTTGGTCCACACAGATTCTTGAATTTAGCACAGAAATGGTAACCATTTTCCGTGAAAGACAAATGAGTAGCTGCACAGTCGCAGTCACCGTGTACGTACGTACCCGAAACAAAGTTGTTTACAAAAATGAGTGACAAAAGTACGCGCTTGTATTAAATAGCGCACTTGTAATTGTTGAGTGCGCGTGGCAAATGTTTGTCTATTGTGACATCAGAGCCGTGCGATGGAACAAAAACTTCCGAGTCCATCTTGAGTTTAGCATGGGAGTCAATAGAAATGGGTGAGGTCAGCCATGCACTATCCATTTTTGCTCAAACAAAATTGCACGGCTGACATCCAGAGCGTGCTATGGAACTTTTCACTAAATGTCACGTGATGGGCAATCGACTAATCGGATAGCTACATTCTAAATAGGTGTTGTATAATACGGGTAAGTCAGACAAGGCTGGAATATTGGGGGCTCCTGAAAAGTTTTGATCACTGTTGTCGTCGTATTTTTTTTCTGTTTTGTTTTTAGTTTTGATGGAGCTCTGCTTAGTGTGAATTTGATGAAATCCTCTGACACTCATTTCATACAGATTTTGCCCACAGGACTCATGGGTCCATCTGCTTATCTCTGTATAACTTTGCTCCACGGAATTAATGATAAAACTGACATTTGCTGCATCTGAGGTCCCCTGAAACAACTGGGCAGTGGTCTGGGGATGGGGATCGCGGAAAAAAAAAAAATCACCTTTACGAGGTTCATCCAAACGTAGAGGCCCGCCCTCGGACGCACATACTCCACACCTAGCTTGTCAAGCGCAGTTGTGACCGCATCACGCGCCTCTTGGAGGCGACGGCAGAAGGCGGGAAGGTACACTCTGTGCACCCACTCTGATGACAAACGCAAAATGAACAAAACTTATCTTTAGTGGGAATTGAGGGAAAATCTCTTACATTACACAAGCGTGCAAGCTGTGTAATATGTCACAGCATGATCTCTTGACCTGAATTTCAGATTTGCGTTCACTTTCACATTTAAACCACTTAGGAGATTCCAGAAGCTATCAACCTTGCATAAACCAATTTTCATCACATTCTGGTGTAATTTTGCTGAATTTATTATCTTGTTATCATTAAATTAGCACCTCTGAATTCTATCCCATATCTCATATTGGGAAAAGATCAAACGGAATTCTTCACATTCACTTACTCTGCTATAAAAATAAAAAACTGAGAGAAAAACAGGGAGAACTTTGACCTAATAAAATTGCATTGCCAATTGAAAAACCAGTTACTGGTATAAATTAAGAAATAAAGACAACTGAAATGAACAATTCAATAAGAACGTCAAAGAGCTCAAATGCAAGATAATTTTTTTTTACTCTACCACACAAATCACAAGCAACGAATGGTAAAAATTATGATAAAGAGACACAACACCAAAAGATACAAAGGCGAATCCAGGGAGTGCTGTATGAGTTAATTGGATGGATTGTCCACTTCCTGCCTCACCTTTGTCCCCTAGGATCTGGGTCAAGGCCACTTGGGTCAGGCTGGACACGGTGTGGTAGTCCGATAGCATCGAGACACCTTGAAGGACGCCCTCGTTGTGCGAGTACAGGACGCTGCAGTGGGAGCTGGCGTAGGCAAAATCCTGCCGAGATAAGACGGCAGGGTAGAGACAGTCAGCAAAGATAGACAGGGACTCTGATAATGCCAGAAATCATCATAGCTTCTAACCTTTCAAGTTAGAGCAGGTTTTCAAACGTTTCTTCTTGTTTTTGTTTTGTTTTGTTTTTGTTTTAAGTTGTTGTTTTTCAGTGTATTGAAAGTTACACAGCAGATTGTAATTACACATTAAGCTGAAAAGTTGTGCATCATTTTTAGAATTAATAGTATAAATGCCCAGATACATAGTATTTTGGGTAGCTGTTTTATCAACATTAAGTACGGTAGTCCATCCAAACTTGACCTACAATGTTGTGTAGATCAAAGTTAGAAAGCCCACTCTGGTGTAGCAACGTCTCTCACTCCAAGAGAAGGCCATGGTAATACAATAGAGATCACAGACGTTCGGTACGCTCCATTAACCCGTTGAGGATGGACTGATTTTGCTACAACACGCATTTTCCCATAGACACCTGCCCCAGTATACGAGGGACTCATCCTCAACGGGTTTATTGGTGATTAGTTTCCAGACATCTGTACCAATAGGAAACGAAAGTCCTTCAATGTGCCTGTGTCAATTGGTGAACAGAGCATATAACAGGTTAAAGGGACTGTACAGTAATGGTTGAGGTGAGGATTCAGGTTTATAACATTTTTTGGTGAGATGATGAGAAACCTTTTAGGAAACACGAAAGAGTATGTAATTTCAAGAAGAATTTAATGTTTATTTGATGAAAATTTGCCTTGAAATGGCCGAGATATCCAAACGAGCAATCCTAATCAAATTGACAGGCCACGACTTTATAGGACCTTGTTTTTAGGTATCTCAATCATTTCAAAACTGATTTTCATCAAATAAACTTTTGATTCCCCTTAATAGAATTGTATGCTCTTTAAAATTTCATAGAGTGGTTTCTAAATATCTCGCAAAATGTTACAAGCCGAATCCTCACCTCAACCAGTACTGCACAGTCCCTTTAAACAGTAAGTTGAAAGTTATTCTACCTGTTGTTGTTATGAAAGTTGGTTTTTTTTTTGGTACACCCTCAAATTTGTAAAGAACACTCTAATAGTGAAGATAGATAGCAAAAAAAAAAAAAAAATGTATATATATATATATATATATATATACATATATATATATATATATATAAATAATAATAATAATAATAATAATAATAATAATAATAATAATAATAATAATAATAATAATAATAATAATAATAATAATAATAATAATAATAATAATAATAATAATAATAATAATAATAATAATAATAATAATAAAAATCCAACACAGACTTTGATCTGCAACTCAGACTGACCTTGCTGATGCCCCACAGGAAGTGCGCCCTCTCTAGGTCAGGGATGTCCTTCTCTGGGATGCTAAGGATGCTTGACGACGGACGGTCGCCATGGTCGTAGATACCAGCCAGGTATATTTCATCTAGAATGGCATGTAATGCATGTCTACACACAAAAACAACAAGCACACACAATAGCAAATGAGCCATCCTCAACAAAAGGATTTATGAATGATGGTAATACTAATGATAAAGATGATGATGATGATGACGATGATGATGACTGCCGTACTCTTACATATTACTGCTGCTGCTGCTACCACTACTACTACTACTACTGCTACTAACGAATTAATGATAATGATGATAATTATAAAAGTAGGCCTAATGATTATTATCATTATGATCATGAGAATGATAGCAACATCAATAAGCAATAATAATGTTTAGAACGACTGCAATAAGTGCCTACAATATTTGTCACGATTCAGATGCAATTATTGTTGTGTTATTATCGTTAACATTATTCCCATACAACCAGAGCAGCCTCTTAACCCATTGAGGATGGGCTGATTTTGCCACAACACTCATTTCCCATAGACGCCTGCCCGAGTATACTCAGGACTAGTCTTCATTTTGCAAAGGGCCCTGCCATATTTGTCTTTCTAGCATTATTGCCATAAATTGAGAGATTTGGCACAAGAAGCCTGTGGTCTTCATGATTAGGATTCATTTGAAACTGAAACAACACAATTTGGAACATACCATACCTCTTGCAAAAATTCAGGTAAGCCACGACCTGCTCTCGAGTGAACAAAGTTCCCTGTGGGTTGAGTGGGTTTATCAGGAATAGAGCTCTAACTTTACAGCCCTGTGGGAAGTGGAAGGGTTAACAAAGTAACAAGGAGAATAAATAGCATTTAGTTTGCTTGCTGGTAGAACCACTGCTATGAATACTATTTCCTATACCCAATCTATACACAAAGTTGGGCACAGAAGTTCTCCTGAAGGGCTAAGACTTATGACCTCTGGATTTGTTCATTATAGTCTAATAGGGAACTTTAGATTTACACAATGCGGAGGTGTAGAGGAAAAAAGAACTTGTTCTGCGCATGTGCAAACTGTTTAGCAAAATTGAGCTTGCGTTGTCTGAGTTTCCACGGTCGGTTCTGGGCTATTTTTGCGTCCGCTCAAATCCATTAAGCTCAGAGAGCTACTTGATGCACTGATCATATGGGGGCACCATATTAATTTTTATAGGTTGCGTCTTTGCAAAATCTAAAGCTACTTTGCAACACAACGCAGGGTGACCTTTGTGTGCACAGCAAAGCGCCGCATACCACTTCTGAATCCCTCTAAACAGCCATGACCATAATACAGAGTTTAGAGCATTTCAGGAGTGCTCTTGAACCTAGCAAGGAGAGGGGAATAACAAATGCATCTCCAAACTTCATTATGAAGGCCATTCAAACTGACAGTGACAACTCTGCAACATCAGGAAAAATTGTGACAATTCGGTGACCTTTGCAGGAATGGCACTCCAGAAGAGAGATGCTTGACACATAATTTGAAATCACGTTCAAAGTTTAGCACCGACTCTTGTCTGCCCTGATGACCCCGATGTGACCAAACTTACCTTCTGCCGTGCCTCCTGGTAGCTGCTCTCAAGTTGTTCCACAGTGAGTCCCACTTCTTCTCCTTTATCACAACCTGGCTGGAAAACAAAAGCGTAACCATGGAGATGACTTCAGATCAAAAGAAAATTTACCCCACCAATTAAAATGGAATGCTACGAAGTGTATAATTTCATTTTGATGAAAAGTACAGATTTCCTTGACTTGTCAATGATGGATGTTACAGGTATTATCATTCCCACTTCTTTCTGCAGGAGGCCATTGAAGTGTTCTTTGAATATGCTATAAAAAACTGAAAATATGTTACATTCCCTTTGTACTCTCTTTACATCCTTGCTCTACTGTGACATGGCATCACAAATTGTTGTAGTTTACTTATCCAGTTATGACGGTACGTGGATTTCACCAAAACTTTGACAATTTATCATATTGTGAAAAACAAACTATCAGATTTTCCTAAAACTTCAATGATGCATTCAACAAAATATTACTGCATTCACAGCATCCAAATATACACTTGGGGTAAATTCCCCTCTTGTGCCAGCAGCATATTACAGGGAATATCATTGATAAAATCCAAATGAATACACATATTACAAGCTCAAATGTTGTAATCTGAGAATTTTACATGTAATTCTCACTTGTGTACAGTTTTGTGACTCACTTGAGTCAACATAATTCAAAATTTGTGTCTTTATGCTCTCATTTCCTGGTGATGAATGGGATCCATATATCAAAACTTTTCAAACCCCAAACAAGATTTTTGGGGTTAATTGGAGGGCAACCACCATATCCCCCACACCCAAAAACGTCTTAAATCGTTAAATTTATGTGTCTTGGAAATACTGGCAAGATATCATCCAATTAAAATAGTGTTCCTGATTGTCCAAGTCATGGCTGAATGGTGAAGCTTGGATATATGATTGTCTTTTTTACCTGGTTGATTCCTTCATGTGATTAATACCTTCTCATGGCATCGATAAAACGATAAGTTTTCAACACAATCGTCAGTCATGATTAAATGCCAAAATATGTCTTGCTATGGTTTAAAATAGGGTATAACTTATAAATCTGAAACTGACTTACTTTGTTGGACAAGGGAACTGGGTGGTATTTCACATTGGGATGGTGACCCATGATTTCCATGATTCCTCCAAAGCAGGGGGTGGGAATTAGAATCGTGTCTGAAATGGGTCAAAAGAGAAGTCGTGTCACCAGAATCACATGGGAAGGCAAAAAACGGACACCATTTTATCTGCCTCATTTTGTCCGTCACCGTGCAATGACGTAAACAAAATGCTTCTATTTTGGGAAATTGCATGCATGTAAGGGTGGAAATGAGTTGCTTGCTTGGTGGAGGTCTGTGCTCTATGAGTGCTTTTCTAGTTGATAATTAGTTTCCCAGATATTTGTGCCAGTTGGAGAAGCAAGCCCTCTAGCAGACATGCCAGTTGGTTTTATAGTTAAGTTCCGTTGAGGTTAATGCCTTCTGGAACTTCATAAAATTGTGAGTTCTCGTGGGAAAAGGAAGAGAAGTCGACCTACTTGAACATTGAACCTTGGACAGATAATTCCTATGACAGCGGCTCACACAAAACTAGAAATGGGGAGGTTGAGAATACAGCCCTTTCAGACATAAAAAAAACAAGGAAAAGTAGAAATTACGCGGTGCGTAATATATGTCCCCGCCGGAAGTAGCATTTTGTAGCAAAATGTACAATGTAGGTCAAAAATCAAGGTCAAAGGTCAAAGAAGACAAAGGTCAAAATTCTGTGTAGAAGTTTTGAAGCACTCACCTAGTGCCATCACATAAAGCAAACGGAATCAAAATCGGGTAAGAAATGGCGAAGGAGTAGCATTTTGTAGCAAAATGTACAAAAAATGTAGGTCAAAAATTAAGGTCAAAGGTCAAAGAAGTCAAAGGTCAAAATTCTGTGTAGAAGTTTTGAAGCCCTCACCTACTGCCATCACATAAAGCAAACAGAATCGAAATCGGGTAAGAAATGGCGAAGGAGTAGCATTTTGTAGCAAAATGTACAAAACAGGTCAAAAATCAAGGTCAAAGGTCAAAGAAGTCAAAGGTCAAAATTCTGTGTAGAAGTTTTGAAGCCCTCACCTAGTGCCATCACATAAAGCAAACGGAATCGAAATCGGGTTAGAAATGGCGAAGGAGTAGCATTTTGTAGCAAAATGTACAATATAGGTCAAAGGTCAAGGTCAAAGGTCACGACTGAAATTCTGTGTAGAAGTTTCAAAGCTCCCATGTAGTGCTATCATATAAAGCAAACAGAATCAAAATTGGCTCATAAATGACAGAGAAGTAGCAAATTGAAGATTTTGATCACACACGGACGCACACACGGACGGACACACGGACGGACAGACGGACGGACGGACACACGGACACACACACGTACGGAGCCCGTTTCATAGTCCCCTGCTCGAACTCGTTCGGCGGGGACAAAAAAACTTTCTTGTAATCATCTTTATGAATCGCGACTGTAATCATGTTTTGAGTTATTGATTTGAGTTCTGAGGTACAATCTTCTTGACTTGTCAATCAAACTTGCAAAGTGCGTGCTAGCTAATGCAGTGCAGACAGATTGCATAACATTTCACACGGTCTGTGGGCGGAAATACAAAATGTAGGGTCAAGCTATAAGCTTCGTCTCCTCTATCATGTTTTGGAGGTTAAGCCTTTCAGATGGAAAGTGCGCACCACGAATCGAGCAAATCAAGATCTGAAAATACTTTGGGCCTTGATTTGGTAATCAATGTTCTAGAAGTGTGATTACAATAATTTGCTTAACCCCTTAAATGCAAATATCTCAATTTCAATCATGATTCTCCAATTCATTCATTCATTCAAGTGTAGGGCACAGTGTGCCTGGTTGATACCATTTGCTGACTATAGCTAGTCACCTGGGGCGAACAACAAGGGATCGGCATCATTCACCTGTTTTCTGCTCAGTGAGACTTGGGACTCAAACCCGGTGCTCTTGATTATAATTGTGATTACAGGACAGATTTTTCTACCATCTGAAAGGGGGAATAGTGACATCAATGGCATACAGTAAAGGCAAGTGAGGTGTAATAACAGACAGAGTGAGAGAGATACATTGTAAACGATACATAAACAAGTGGTGACATATGAACATGTGGTGATATATGAACAATCTATTTTGCTGGTACTACCGCCTTGTAGATCCTGTGAAGCTGTTATCTCAATGACGCTTATTAATTTCACAACTACCAGTACCAGTACTGAAATATTAATAACACTAGACAAGTTGCTCATGAATTTGATACACAATACACAGGTGCTCAAAAAGTATAGCACATTTGAGCGAAATACATATTGTATTCATACACATACTAATAATGCAGGTGATTTATTGCGTAACATACTCCAATATATCATGTACCGGTAGTACTAATAGCTGTTTTTCCCTTCCTGTACCAGGGACTTTGGACAGAGTGTACAGCACTGTGGGTTTTTTTTTTTTATGCCTATCAGCACTCAAAGCATACAAAAGGTTAAAGTGATTATCTTAAAGGTGCATGGTCCCGGTGTTTTAGTCAAATGCGTACACGGGCGCACGGCGCAAGTTTCCTATAGAGACCTACGCTCCTCTTTAGCGCTTACGCTTTGGCCCACTTTCCCGAGTCCGAAGAAGTCCGATTCACTGTAGTCAGTGGTCGGATCACAGTTCGGCTCATGATTCGGCTGAGGGGGATGACAGCTTTAGCAAACTTCTTTTGTGATGTCATAATAACAAGCACATATGCACGCATCCTGGCATTACTACAGACTGCGCAATGCGCAGAAAAGACAACGAAGGCAACGTTACTTAGCAACAGCTACGCATTTTACTCTTGATGACAGCTCAACTTCGGTAATCTTTGTATCAATGCTAACGGTGATCGGCAGTATCATCAACAGCGCCCTCTACACTACCGGGACTATGCCCCTTTAAGACACTCCTTAGCTTGTCAGGATGGATTCTTCTTTAGAGGATGCATCTCAAAGCTGGAGAAAAATTACAAGTCATTTTGGAAATGAGAAAAGAAACGTGCTGGGAAATGATGCATTTTTTAATCTTTATTTTAATAGTTTTTTGGTTTATTATTATTATTATTTTTTTTTACTTACCTCCTTCATCACATATTATGCACAGTAGATTCGCAATCAGAGGCAGAACCCCATTACAGACACGAATCTGTGGAGCAAACAATCAAAATGAAAAGTTTTAGATGATAACAGCCCTTTTCTCTGATTCATCATCACATGGCACAAGCTAGTTTGATATCTGTCTTTATCAATGCATGAATTATCATTCTTTATATTCTTTATATTTTATATATATATATTTTTTTTTTAATGGGAACAGTGATAAAAAAAAGAAAAGAGAAGGTACCATCTAAAGGACATTACCGGCCAAATGATAAAGACTTGAAATTGTGAACACCAGTAGTATAATTGTTCATAGTGAGGAACAAGGACAATCTCTTTCTAAACAGTCAATTAGTAGACACTATCTTTGGTATCAAGCATGTGGTATTCTTCGTTCAAGGCACACAAAGGTTGGGACATCAATAGCAGAAGATTTGGCAACACCACAGGGGTGCAAAATTGATGGATTGGCAACTTGAAGGCAGTTATGAGAAAGATTTCTTTGTCACTCCAAATGTGCTGGGTATAAAATAATACGAGTACATTCCTTCTTTATCATTTCATTCAAGGCAAGAGAGTGATTTTGCTGTATAGACACTCGGGAAGAACTTACAATGTTCTGTTCTCTCACCATTTTCTTTCTCGTCCCAGCTCTATCTTCTTTGATATCCAAGACACACAAGCTTATCACTTTCACTCACCAACATATTCTGTATACTTTGGGACCTTGTTCAACAAGTTGTGCTTAATTTAGTTCCCTCACAACATTCCATGCACAAGTTCATTCAAATTGATGAATTCTTGTGTCGAGTTGTTTTTATCACAACTGATTGACAAATTGCCCTTCATTCAATGTAACCTAAGCATTGATTATGCCTTATGATTTCTTGTTATCATGGCCAATACTAGAACACTGAATAATTGATATTCATTAAATCTACATCAATTAAAGGCAAATTGTCAGTTGCAATGCACAAATTTACTGCAGTTTTGTAAACTGATACATTCACATGTTTCTACAATTGTACTTGTAGTATTTGACTTGGTGTCAAACGTTTGTGGAAACAAACAGAAACTGAAGGCCCCAGTTCCGTGATATTGGCTGATCGAAGAAGTCATCAGCAGTTTGATACTGAGCAGGTCTTATACAGTACCTTGGAAGTGGGCTCAAAGATATACAAACTTATACTTGCCCCTCTGCACTACTGCCAGCAGATTGCCAGTGATGGGCTCTGTGCAGCTGGAGTACATGGACAGATGAAAACTTCATCAGGGTTTATAGTCATCGATCTTACCGGATCTTGCCCCAAATTTTTTTAGAATTTGTTTTGAATGTGTTGATTGAAGTGCTCTCTACTACACACGAGTAGACTATTCCATTCCGATATCACTTTTTGAGAAAAAGAGGATAACCTCAACTTTGTATTGACAGGCTTCATCAAAATCTTGAATCAATGCCCTCTTGTTCGGCTGCAAGATGAAAAGGTCTCGGCTATCATATCTTATAAAGTCACCTTGTCTGGGTCAAGTTTCTGAGGAGCCTTGGCCACATCCGCTAGAAACTCTGCCAGGACCTTTCGGAAGTCTGCCATCCCCCTGCCATCCTGGTACACCAACGTCGACCTGCTCACCTTTGACAAGTCCACTGTCCTCACCTGTGCAGAAGACGCAAGCATAACTTGACCCGTTCAATACTGAATTCTGAAATCCCCATTAGACTTAATACACAGGCCCCCAGGTTCCTGTATGGAACGGGTTAAATGCAGTGAATACGACTAGTGATTACATAAAACAGACACTAAGTTATCTAGTTTTGTCTGGCATGAGGAATGGTGTTTCTGAGCTGTACTCTTCGTTAAATTTCTTTAAAACCCGATGAGGACTAGTCCCGAGTATACTCGGGCAGGTGTCTATGGGAAATGTGTGTTGTAGCAAAATCGTTATCCTCAATGGATCAATGATCACTTTCCATGTTCAGCTTTAAGAAAATAGGATTAAAAAAAGCTGATGATTTGTTGAGCTTTTAAATCTCGAGACCTTTCTTTTCCTGCCGTTCACTAATTTCCCTGTCTCCTCCCTATATATATATACATATATATATATATATATATATCTTTTTTTTTTCGACTGCTTCTATTGATCTGCTGTATAAATTTGCCATGTAAGTTCTATGAAATCTCACCTTTACTTTTACTAGAACAATGTTTTGGATCTTCCAGTATTACCTGACCATTTTGGCCCACACTGCAAGCAGTGGTCATACCTTCTCCAACATGAGGTCACCCAACAGTCTGTTTTCTGCCATGGCTAGTTGAATGATACCCTGAAAATGAGAGAGAGAGAGAGAGAGAGGAAAAAAGGAAAAATGTGACAGACATTGACAGCCTGTTGCCTTAATACTGGGAAAAAAAAATGCAAACTGGTGAGGAATGAAGGGGGGGGGGTGTGGTGGGAATTAGAAATGAAAGCATAAAGAAATATACTTGGATGGTAGGGAATTCCAAAATGCATGTGACGAGGTACTGTTTTATATAGTAGGTCGTGTTTAAGGGTCATATGAAACAAAACAGCTGTTCTCGAAAGAACCGAGATATAGCCCCCCCCCCCCCCCCCACTTCATTAGGGAGTTTTTGCAAGCGTGCTGTGTTAACTTTGCTTCTGTTCATATTAAATCCAAGAAACGTCCCGTCCAGGGGAAAATAAGTACAGTATTCGGCCAAAATAGCGTTCGGTCCCAATGCAGCTGGGCAGGAGTGAGCAAGCCAGCCAGCCAGCCAATCAGCGATCTTGTCCCCACGCCTCGGTCCTATAACTACAGGAAAGCAAAACTGCTTAGATGTGGGGACGGGAGTCCGAGTACGGGGACTGTCACATTTGATTGCTTCCGCGTAGTCTCGGTCTTCCCGTCGTGTAGCGAAAACTCCCTCGGGCCTAATAGCAGCTTGCTCAGGAAAGGTTGCTGATCAGATGGTGGGTGATCCAGTGTCAGCCGATTCCTGGGTGTGTACAGTTCTGGTCGAGGTGAGGATTTAACATTGTTAGCTTTTAACATTTTGCAAGATATTCAGAAACCACTCTATAAAGATGTCAAAGAGCATGCAGTTCTAATTAGCGGTATCAAAAGTTTATTCGATGAAAATCGGTTTTGAAATGGCTGAGATATCAAAAAACAAGGTAAAACAAAGAGTTCCTAATAAAGTTGTGGCATGTCGTGTCGCCTTTTATTATTTTTGGTAGCACTTTTTTGGATATCTCAGCCATTTGAAAACCAATTTTCATCAAATAATGTTGAATCCTTCTTAAAATTACATGCTCTTTCATATTTCATAAGAGGCTTTTCATTATCTCACTTAGAAATGTTCAAAGCATGAATCCCCACCTCAACCAGTAATAGTATTGTACAGTCCCTTTAATTTTAGAGTTTTTAATTTGCATTTGATCTAGACAAATTTAGCTTAGTCTATATCAATCTTCATCCGAGGAATGTCTGAAGTTAAGAAATCGTGTAATAGACAAGGAATTAAATTAATGAACAAGTAGAACTAGAAAGTTTATACAGTACAGCAGAAGCAGAGAGAGTCTCTTTAAGTAGAACATGCTTTGGCCTTTGTTAATTGAGTTCATTGCATTCCTCACCCGTGGATTATCATCCTTGTGGTAGTTATTCTCGATGTTGAAGGGACTGGGACCAAGCGCCGGTGGCGTTTCGAAAGATAACATTCGGTTGATTCTGCTGGACAGATCGAAAAATGTCATGTTTTCTCTGCTCCCTCATCAGCTTTGAAAAGTGCGTCGCCTATAGCTAGTTGCAGCTCAGCTGATTACTGTGTATGGATCGTATGGAATGGATCGGAAAATATATCGGCTACCAGCTACTGCGCGCGTGACTGTCGACTCAGTCCCGTATATCTAACAACTGCGCCACCATGGGATGCGGAAGGGGGATCCACCGGCACCTGCTGGTAGCTGGCGCCGCGCCTCCTAGGCTAGGCCTACCCACTGCAGGCATGGCAGGCTAGTTCTGCAAGCCGAACCCGCCGGCGCGCCCGGAGGGCCAGGAGTAGCTCAATACACTGCATGCATTGTGTATGGTGTGTACTCACGAGGAAATCTGGACCCTGGGCTTGTCCTTGAACTTTGAAGCATCCACCATGAAACCGGTAACGCTCCTCTAGCCAGCTTGATCCGTTTTCAGATGGTCCATCGTCATATATGTCACGGGTGATTTCTTCCTGTCCCGACCTTCTAATTCGATCTACCGTTACTTAGGCCTACTAGATTCTACACGTTTACAAAGCATAAACAACTCGCTAGTCAACGTCGTAGGCGCCTACTCAACAGCACAGAGCAACTCGGGCTCGGTATGGAAGTGGAATTGGCCGAAAGAACAGCCCGTGTGTTAGCGTACGTGGACCCAGTGCGTGAGTCAAGTGGTAAAGTCGAGGCAAATCTTTACCATGAAACCGAAAATCCCCAGGTAATTCAGCCTATTTTATTAGTATTATCATCATTCAATTCATTGGAGTAGCTTGCTTGAGTAGAGCTTGCTCTAGGTCAAATTCTTTTCAGTTGGTCAAGCGTGCTAATTACAACTGTCCATGACAGTTATGACAATGTCAAATCATGGACATCGTACATACAGATGCAGATCGGTGGACATTCATCACTCGTTCATGCACCTGTTTAATCTGTCAAAAGTGTCACAAAAGCATTTTAAAGGGATGGTACAGTTTCGGCTGAGATGGGGCTTGAGGTTTCCAATGTTCTGTGATGATGATTTTTTGACATAATGAGAAAAACCTATGAACTACGGTAAAGTCTAATTAAGTATGAAAAAGCATATCATTCTATTTAGAGGAATACAAAGTTTATTTGATGAATTGCATGGTTTTGAAATGGCTGAGATATAAAAAAACAACAACAAAGAGATCCTAACGTTAATAAAGGTGGGCCGGCCCCACCTTTTATCAGAGACTCCAACCCCAAGCACCTTCGGATCTGGAGATTCTCCCGCCCGAAACCCCTATCAAACGGGAGACTCTAAGTTGATGTGTGCGAGGCGCGAAGTTCCTTGGGTTCTAGGCAGTGGCGTATCTAGGGGGGGGCAAGGGGGGCACGTGCCCCGGGCGCCACTCCTTGGGGGCGCAAAAAAACGAAAAAAAAAAAACGAAGAAGAAGAAGAAAAAAAAAAGAAAAGGAGAAGAAGGAAAAAAAAAAAAAAACTCGCCCGGAAGGGGGGAGGGAGAATGGTGGGGGGGGGGGGGGGGGGGGGGGGGGCAGAAAACCAAATCAAACAAGATAAAAACAAAACATGATGATGACGCGGACAAAATGACAATGTTAATTGTGTTCACACAAAAATTCCATGTTCTGTGAGCTGAAATACAAAAATTTTCGGCTCGGTACGCGCTGCGCTCGCTCGCCAAAATTTATATAAAAAAGAAGGTAAGAACAAAATGTGATGATGACAAAATGACAGTGTCTATTGTGTTCACACATGTCATTTTGTATTTAGCAGGCAAAATGTTTCACGGAGCAGCGGCTGCAATTTCGTTCTGAAGCGATCGCCAATTGGATCAAAAGAAGGCGCCAACGGTTTCGAACATACAGGGGGGGGGGCGCAAAAAACCCCGAATCAAACAAGATAACGACAAAACGTAATGATGACGCGGAAATATACAAATTTTGGCTCACTCGCTCGTACTAATTTAGAGTATTTTTTTCAAGTACTCATTTTGTTGGTGTAAATTGTTATCTATAAGGCCGTCACTATATCTTGATTAGAATTGTAAGATTTAATAAGCAAAAAATGACAAGAGTTTGATGATTTGTGAGCTGAAATACAAAAATTTTCGGCTCGCTCGCTGCGCTCGCTCGCCAAAATTTGTATAAAAAAGAGAGGAAGATAAGAATAAAATGTGACGATGACGCGGACAAAATGATAATGGCTATTGTGTTCACTCATGTCATTTTATATTTAGCAGGAAAAATGTTACACGGAGCAGCGACTGCAATTTCATTCGTTCTGAAGCGATCGCCGATTGGATCAAAAGAGGACGCCAACGGTTTCGAACATACGGGGGAGGGGGGCGCAAAAAAAAAATAAAAAAGATAAGAAAAAAACGTAATGATGTCGCAGAAATATACAAATTTCGGCTCACTCGCTCGTACTAATTTAGAGTATTTTTTCAAGTCCTCAGTTTGTTGGTATAAATCGTTATCTATAAGGTCGTCACTATAATTGTGAGATTTAATAAGCAAAAAATGACAAGAATTCCATGTTTTGTAAGCTGAAACACAAAAATTTTCGGCTCGCTCGTTGCGCTCGCTCGCCAGAATTCATATAAAAAAAGATAAGAACAATACGTGATGATGACGAGGACATATAAAAATTTCAGCTCACTCGCGCGCACTAATTTAGAGTATTTTTTAAAGTCCTCATTTTTTTTGGTATAAATCGTTATCTATAAGGCCGTCACTATATCTTGATTAGAATTGTAAGATTTGGTAAGCAAAAAATGACAAGAATTCCATGTTTTGTAAGCTGAAATACAAAAGTTTTCGGCTCGCTCGCTGCGCTCGCTCGCCAAAATATATCAAAATTCATTACATTTAAATCACCCTCAAAAGATCCCTTTTAAGTGCCTGAAAAAGCATCATGTGGACTTTGTTTAAAGTCCCTACCGGGATGGTGGTGGGGTTGAACACTTTTTCAGAAATTAGGGGCGCAATTTTCGTGCTTGCCCCGGGCGCCGTTTTCCCTAGATACGCCGCTGGTTCTAGGTGTTCTCTGGTGCTATCTAAGGCTTATTTTTTCAACATACAATAGAAATAAGTAAGAAATCCTTTCCACCGGGAGACACAGAGCCAGGGCGGGAGAAATCAAATCTCAAACAGGAGAACGGGAGATTTTGCAAAAATGGGCTTTCGGCGGGAGATCTCCCGTCGAAAACGGGAGAGTTGGAGTCTCTGTTTTATTAGGATCGCTTTGTTTTACTTTGTTTTTGGATACCTCGGCCATTTCAAAGCCAATTTTATCAAATAAACATTGAATTTCATTTAGAATTGTATGCTTTTTAGCATTTAAAGTGGTTTCTAAGTATCTCGCAAAAAGTTAAAAGCTGAATTCTCACCTCATGCAACCAATACTAAAACCAAAGCATTAAGCATGTATGCTTTCCTGCAATGATCTTAATCATCATCACCGCCGACAGCCAGCCTGGATACGGGACGCTTTGAAAAATCTAAAAAGTACATGCACAGAAAAGTGGATTCTAATTCTAGTAATTCTCTTAAATCAAGAAAAATGCATATACAGTTGCAGTGTACATTGGTAAATCGCTCAAGTAATTTCATTTATTGCGAAATGCACATACTTTACACTTTTTTCGCATATTGTTCCAGAGTAAAACATGGACAGTAACCATAGATGACATGTATACTATCTCATCATTAAACCATGTTACATGCTTGTTCACAAGTGTCCACTTCAGTAATCTTAAATTTTGTGACAAGAAAACTGTCATATTTCGGGTTTGCTGCTCCCTTTCATCGGTGTTTACTCAGAGGCAGTTGAGTCTGAAAAGGTACCTCAGCAAAATAAGACCGCAATGAGGGAAATATTTCTTTTGTCAGTGACAACGCACGATTACACAGCTAGGCCTACTGCACTAGCTCTGATCTGGTAAGAATGTTGCATTACGTGAACCACAATTTTGAAAGCTATTTTCTTTTTCCCTTTTTTATGCCTCCGCAACGAAGTGGTGCCGGAGGCATTATGTTTTCGGGTTGTCCGTCCGTCCGTCCGTCCGTCCGTCCGTCCTTCCGTCCGTCCGTAATGAATTTTGTGGACAAGGTAACTATCAAAACCTGTTGAGGTATCCTAATGAAACTTGGCATGTATGTGTATTAGGGGGTGAAGTTGTGCCTATCAACTTTTGGGTGCACATGCGCAAGGTCAAAGGTCAAAAGGTCAAGGTCAAATACATAAAATTTCACTATTTCCACCATATCTATTGAATGCCGGAAGATATTTTCTTGAAACTTAGTGTATACATGTATTACCCAATTAAGATTCTCCGGTGAAAGTTTGGGTCATGAGGTCAAAGGTCAAAGGTCAAAAGGTCAGGGTCAAATACATAAAATTTCACTATTTCCACCATATCTATTGAATGCCTGAAGATATTTTCTTAAAACTTAGTGTATACATGTATTACCCAATTAAGATTCTCTGGTGAAAGTTTGGGTCATTAGGTCAAAGGTCAAAGGTCAAAAGGTCAAGTACAAATATTAAAACTTCTTTTTTTTTCTCCATACCTTGGAAAATTGTTCAAGGTATCTTCTTGGAACATAGTATATACATATACTGACTGGAAGTGATTATCTAGAGAATGTAGGGTTCATGGGGTCAAAGGTCAGGGGTCAAAGGTCAAGTGCAACACTTCAAAATTTTACTATTTCCCTCCTATCATGCAATGCCAGCAGGGTTATTTTTTTTTTTTTTACACTTGGTGTATGCATACATGTGTAACCTAATAGAAATTCTCTGGAAAGTTTTTTTTTTCTTCTTTTTTTGCCTCAAAGGTCAAAAGGTCAAAGATCAAGTGAAAGTGCTGAACTAACTTTTTCCTCCATATCTCGGAAGTGGCTCAAGTTATCTTGAAACTTAGTACATATTATGCATATTCTACCTGAAAGTGATTATCTTATGAATTTTAGGGTCAAGGGCCAGATGAAAATGGTAACAATTTACTATTCAATTCAGAAATTGCACTTTTTCTCCACACCTGTACCTTGAAAATTACTCAATGCCTAAATGTATGAATGGGTCAAAGTCGAGTTAAAGTCCTTAAATCCCTAAATACATGCTCTCCTATTCATCCAATTAAACCTAGGTCAAGGAAGGTGAACATTCAACACATTTGTGACAAACTTGTCATTTCAATATTTTGCCAATTTTGTGAAAATGTAATCACACATTGTCCACATTTACTATCTAGACCTATTGGGAAAATCATGCATTATGGCGGAGGCATACCAGTCGCCAAAGCGACATTTCTAGTTTCTTCTTTTTCTATCTCCCCCTCCCCTCTTTATCTCTCCCTCTCTCTCTTTTCTTTTCTACAGGGCATTGTCGATTTGTGTATGTCACAAAACACTCTGATTTCAGATGTGCTCCTAGAAAAGGTTTGCAGTTGATCATTCATTCTCAGTCTTATTTTATTCTTTCCTGAGTAGAGCTGCCAACCAGAATGATTTTAAATACTTCTAGTGCATCTTTTTATCCAGCCTGAGAAAATGTTTTGTTCTGATTTGTTTCAGCCTTTGTATTCATAAGAAACAAAAACAAAATGTACATCAACAAGCATTCCTTATTTTGAATGCCATAAGTATGGCAGAGTTTCAGTTTTTAGTGCTATGAAAGATCAATGCCTTAATCATACTTAACACCTAGATGCCGACTACCTTAGTGTTTCCAGGGTGCAGAAAAACAAGAAACGATACTTTTTTGTGAAAAGTAATTGCAGGATAAAAAAAGAGAAAATCTCCAAGAATTTTAATTTTGCAAAGAATATGGAAAGAAAAGCCATCTCATTGAGAGTGATTTGAAGTGTATTTGATGATATCAATGCTCAGTTTAAATCATTGTGTGCTATGTACTTATTAAACAGGCTGGAAAATATTGATGAATAACTAAAAAAATGCAAACAAACAAATTTAACTAAAAATTATGAACAAAGTTAAAGTGTAAGGCCCAATTTTATTTGTTGTTGAGTTCATTCTGCTCCATCGTTTTTTATTTAAAGGTCCTGTTTACCTTTGGGAGTGCCAGTGATTAAAAAAAAAAAATGTTCAAGATATCATATTTGATGCATATGTGTAGGTCAGTTGTATTCACAAAACATCCTACCATATAAAATGTTCGCACTTGGCAATAAAGCCTGAAATATAAGGAGATATCACTATCTTTCTCAATAAACCATAACAGTAGACGGTTTAGTCTGGAAACATTTTTATTAAAGCTATTGTTCACATTTTATATTTAACAATTACTTAACATTGACTATACTGATTCAAATTTTTACATTTGTTGTTTCCATTCCTAACTCACCTTTTAGAACCATTTTGAAATACTAAAGCTGGGTTTTTGTTTTATCTGCAAATGGTAAATAATGCCTTTAAACTTCTGTTGTGATTCCTGCGCAGCTCAACCAGCCGGATGTGATGCGATGGGAGGAAGGGATGTTGGTGTACACCGAGAGGAACGGTGCCAGGCGTCTCAGGGTAGCCTTGGCGGACTTCCTCACGGAGCAGACGGGCGCCCCCAAACCTCTCGACCCGGACAAGGTCAGGTGTCCGTGTCTGTCTGCTTCCACATCTTCAGTCCAGAGAAGGGCCATCATTAGGCTTGAGAACTCGTATGAAGTTAAACTACCACGATCTTTACTACACCTTTGCTTTTTTGACAGGAATAACATGCAACAAACTATCACCCTCAAATAATATGGATTACTGGGTATGCCATATATTTTTCAGGGTTTCTATAGAGTCTGGTGCTATTGGCAAATTCAACAACATGCAAATCTAAACTCTGGTCCCAGCATGAATGCAACGCGCATGCCTCTATTTACTGTTCTCCGCGATTGCTAGTCTACAAGTAACCGCTCACAAAATTGTCTGGAAGTTCTGCTTCACGAAAAATTATACTCACTACATGTATGGCGTATACAGTATCACACGGTTTGGGTATTACTGAATTCTATCACAACATGGTTGTATCATCAGCCTGAAATATATGGCTTTATATTCATGCACAGGGGGTTTGACAAAACCATTTTTGTTAATTGTATCCTTGTTTATCACATAACTTGATTTTGTTACTTCACAAATTATTTCAAATTATATGCAACATGATCTCAGGTGTGAGGTCCCAATATTTTCCACCATCCCATTTCAGAAGTTCTTTTTTATTTATTTTTTCTTCTATATGTATAAGACTGTATGGAAAGCAAACAATGGAAAAGTGTGTTGTAGTGTATAGAAGTCCCAAGGTAGTCAGATATTTGTGTATATTCAGGCAAGGCTTCATGATATTGCTGTTCATTCAAGTACAGGATAAAGTTTTCATAATTGTTGCTCTTTTTTCTTTCTTTGTCCCAATACTTTCTACAGTTCTGCATCATGAACGGAGTTACAGGAATTATGAATCTTCTCTGTTTTGTGCTGTTCAATGACGGAGGTGAGACTTTCCTTCACCGAGTTTGGTTCGAAAATATTTTCAGATGAGTGAATCAGATACTCAAGGAATTTTGATCCTGCAGCTAGCAAAAAAGGGGAAAAAAATGATAAGTTTCTGGTTATGAGATTGTTACTACGGCCCATTTCATTTTAAATGTTTGCAATTATCATATTAAGATGCAATGATTACTGCAAAACGAGGAATGTTCGCGTGCATTTTCATTTCGCGAGAGCCAAGATTCGCGAAATTAAAATGCACGCAAAAGTTCTTGTCTACACTACATGCATTGAATGTTAGAGGCAACTTGCGAAAATTTCATGCCCCGAAAAAGGCTGTCGGCTCCAATTTGCGAAAATTTCATGCCGCGAAAATATTGTGTTGTACACTACAGGCTATGACAGCACTGAATTGATGATTGGCATACAGCCAATTTGTAACAATCGACGGTAGACCAGAGTACCTGGATGTTAAAAACTCTACATCAACTCAAGACCCGTTCACTTTCGGTCATGATTGTGCGTGAGTCAAGTCTGGAGTTGCGAGTAAATTGCACTGTGTATGTGACTTTACTTACAGGTAAAAGGGTGAATTTGTTTATGCCAGGCAATAATGTGTGTTTTCTTTTTTATTATTTCATTTTCTTGTCCGATGTCCACTCCTTAGACACTCTGCTATGTCCAGCTCCTTTGTACTACTCCATTCCTCGTGACATCATGGACGTAGCAGGGGTCAAGATTTACCCTATCAAGCTCAGCAGCAAGGTAAGAACAGAAATTAGTACATGTGAATTTTTTCCCATTTCTGTTGCAGCTTGAGTGAACAGTTTGTTGTGCAAATGCCAATCAAAGACAAGCGTGTTAAAAGTTGATTATTCTGGAAGTTGAAAAGGGGAATAAGAAGCCACATGAAAAAGAAAGAAGAAATAAAATGATGGTACAAGTGTAATAGCAAATGTAAGTCACAACATTATTCATGCCACCTATCTGAGAATAATGATGATAAATTCTCTTTTCCATTTGAGCATTTTCACTGAGATACTGATCACGAGATATGTTCGATATATTTTTGTGTGTGCATGCAGGGGTCGCACTTAACTTTTCTTTTAACTAGCCAGGCGGACTACCTAGAATCAATTTTGATACTGAAGCAATATTTTGGCTAGCCAGATGGACTAGTAGCTTCAGAATTTTATGATTTTTGGCTAGTCCGACATGATTTTGGGTGGCCAATGGCCAGCGGACCAACGCCAATTTCGAACCCTGGCATGAGTATGTGCTGTAGCGGATGACAATGTGAGGTATTGTTAGCAAGTATTACACGTAGGCATGCCAAATATTTGCCCTATATTTGCTAGACTTCTGTTTAGGAAGGTACATGTAGAACACACGATACGCCTGCTGTCACAGCTCAGTGACCAGTATCAATAGATCACCAATAGTCAAATGATCCGATAACCTTGTGTGCATGTCGATCATAAATGTGTAAACATTCCTTGCCATGACAATAGTGTAGCATTCCAGACGTTTTCATAATTCCACATCATCAGGGGTGTATCCGGGACTTTTTCTGGGGGGGTCGTAATCAAAATTTTTGGACCTTTACCTTTGCGAGGGAGCGGAGCGACCGAGCGGGGGGAGGGTGTGGGAGGGGGGTGTCCCCCCTCCCACCGTAGGGAGTTTTTTAATTTTATATCTTAAAATGGGGCCATTTGGTGCATACAAAAGTGACTTTTTTCGGCATGGCAGTACGGCTTAGAAATAAGGTAAATTATGGCATATTAAAACTAAGTTACGAAATTTACGAGGTTTTTGACAATTTGCTGGAACACCGGTCACTTTTTTTTCCCTGTTGTAGGCCTATATAGAGTAAAAAGCCCTCAAAAAACAAAAATGTCTTTTACAAAATGTGGACCATTTGAAAATTTTTTTTTTTTTTTTCGTACGACCCTCCCGACCCCCCCCCCCCTTGCATACACCCATGATCATGTAATCATTAGCTCCATGAATAGATTCGTGGAATTTATTGTGGTCCTTGAGCAGAGCAAGGAGGTTTAAGAGAATGGAGTCACAACCATCTTAATATTTCCTTCGCTAGATGTTTAATGCCACCGGTCAAAAATATTTGAAGCATGTATCAAACTGGACCTGCCGCGCGCAGAAAGGAAGACAATTGCCTTGTGTCTCATTGCACAATCACCAGCCACTTTCTATGAAAGATATATATGTCTTTGTGATGGTAATTACTTTTTGCCATATAAAATGGTAAAAGACATGGGGATGCGTGAGTAGAAATTGGGCAAAATATGGTGAAATAAAAATAAAAATTACTTGACTGGGCAAGCCCAGGCACAAATCTATCCATAAAGTATTATACTTGAAGATTATTCCATATCAATTCATTTGTGGGAATTGAATGGAAAAGTGATAAAACCGGCTTTCCAGTATGGTACAGGTTTCAACACTTTCACTTGTTACAGCTCTGATTTACACTTTTGCCCAAATTTCTGGACGGGATTGTGAACAGGGGTAGGGATTGTACTTCTCCCAAATAGCCTTACGACCAGACTCTCACATTACTTTATTTGTTTTGTCGTTCATTCATTCATGTTTTTGTTTTTGTTTTTGTTTTTGTTTTTTTTTTTTTTTTCAGCCTGGTCCCAATGGTGAGAAACCCTTTGAATTGACTGTGGATCACCTGAAGGCAGCACTGGAAAAAGCCACTCAAGAGGTAATAGGATCCTTTCTTCCTTCTTCTTTGAAATCATCATCTTTTATTTTCATTTAAAGATACAGGTTGTATGATTATTCAATTGCAGGCGGGAAAATACCTAGAACATATTTGGATTCAATGAATACAGAAGTATCAGTCGAACACATCAGTGATGATTGTTCAAAACCAGACAATCTGTTAAAAAAAAAAACCAGAAATCATGATTTTTGTGCTGTTTAGGTGAGGTCCATGTGGCGTCACTGAATATTTAGATGCTACAACAATCATGTTGTTACATCCACTGAACTTACTCCTTTATAAATTAAAGAAAGTGGAAAGGAATGTTTTCTGAAAGAAACACATTCCCTTGACTTAATTGTTACGGACATATCGTCGCTGGGGCGACAAGACCTCGCATCTACAAAATGTCAAATGTTCAGGAGAGCCAAAAAACATAGCGGCCAAAGCACTATAGGGAATGGGATAGCCTTTCCTTTGACATGCTGTGGTGGCTTCATTTTCGGAATAAGAAAGTTGGGATTTGGACAGGACATCACTTAACCCATTATTTGACTATTTATCCAAAAAAGTCATTTTCACCAAAATTACAGATACAAGGTCTTGTCACCCCAGCGACGATATTTGAAATGTATGTCATCAGCTCCCAGGAGCCCCCAGGAGTTTTTCAGGGACAGTATGTGCAGAAAGTTTCAAAAATAATCAAGTAGAATTTTACCCAGAATTTTACCTGCAAGATATTTGATGATACAAGATCTCCTTGTAAAAAAATTTAAAAACGTGAAAGGGGTATACAGTGGACTCCTGTTATAATGAAGTCCTTGGGACCAGCAATTTTCTTTTGTTATGTCAAAATTTCGTTATAATCTAATGAATAAACAATAAAAGTACATAGAGTTGATAATGTTGCGGCCCAATATTTTACTTTGTTGTAACCGGAATCTCATTATAAAACCGTGTTCATTATAATGGGAGTGCACTGTACGTGTAGTTTTGATGAGTTAATGTTGACAGCCCTGTTTTCCTTGTCATCTGTGCCCAGGGCCATAAAGTTAAAGGTGTCTTTCTGGTCAATCCAAACAACCCCATTGGATGTGTGTACACCAGAGAAGAGGTTCTCACTTACTTGGACTTCTGCAAACAGTAAGATGGGATGAAATTTTTTACTCTGTTTATGAATTAGTAAATCAAGCGAGTACGGTATCTTTATATAGTGTGTGACCCACCACAACAAAAGGATCTGAAAGTCACTGAGAGCTGAGCCGAGAAAGTCGAGTTTGAAGTCAGATCACCAAAATCTGTCAAAACTATCCAATTTCTGTTTTTGTCATCTTATCGTTGTTTTATGTATCATCTATCAACTGCCGAAATTTCGAAGCTAAATGATCAAAGGAAAGGCCGAAATTAGCATTTTTGTAGGCCATGGTTTTCTGACTTTCAATGGAAAAGAAATGTATCTGAAGATTTTGATTTAGCTGTTGCAGATAGACTCCGCCCCTAGCAACGAGGAAGTGATCTTATTGGTCAGTGCATGGCATCCTGGTTGCTGATTAGTTGTGCGTAGATTGCTGGCGCTAAGCTTGAACGAACATTGCGGAGGTTGCTAGGAGCATACCTTCAAGACCTCCCCTTGATAACGATTGCGTTGGAAGGAAAATTTTGATGGCGGTTTTCTTGTAATGCTGATTTTCTTTCAACACTCGACATGCTCTCATAAGATCATTGATATCTATGCAACCGAGTATTTTTATGAGTCATGCTATATATGAAATTAAAGTGGAAGAGTAAGGTTATAATGTCATGTCAGCCTCCCCAGACTTTCGGATCCTTTTGTTGTAGCAGGTCACATATAACAGACCATTGAAGATGAAATTTGTTCCAATCTTGTGTTTTATTTGTTACAATTTCTGTACAAGTTTACATTTCAAATACTTTTATTTTCCAAACTTCCCAATATAAACAATGAGTTAGTCAAAACAAGCTGGTATTCAATAGCAGTCTTGTGACTGTTCTATTTTATG
The DNA here is from genome assembly GCF_964275005.1 of Diadema setosum. Classification (NCBI taxonomy): domain Eukaryota; kingdom Metazoa; phylum Echinodermata; class Echinoidea; order Diadematoida; family Diadematidae; genus Diadema; species Diadema setosum. The sequence continues at coordinate 5,722,234 of NC_092696.1, read as the reverse complement.
TTAACGAATATTATTACATATCATCTTGTATTTATGTAGAAGTCTATTTGGTCATTTTTCTTTTTGAGTGAGAGGGGGAGAATTTAGACACAGCCTTAAGATGTTTTCTTCTTCTTCTTTTTTGTAGTTACTCTGTATGGAAATTAGTTGTATATGAATATCTAAAAATGCATGAAATTTCAGGCACAAGCTTCATGTCCTCATGGATGAGATTTACCAGTTCAGCAACCACGACGAGTCCGTGCCAAACTCCAGCGTTCTGGGAATTCCCCTGGATGACATGCCTGACCCGATGAGAACCCATGTGTTGTATGGTTTTAGCAAGGTGTGTTGGACTTGCGCATCAAGGAGTTGTACTGTGCCAATTGTGTGTGTGTGTTTGTTTTTGTTTTGTTTTTCTTGTGTGTGGGGGGAGGGGTGTTTCTTGGTTTTGTTTTTCTTACTCCTGTTTTCTCTCTTTGTGCCGCAGTGTAACCCCCCTGTACATTGTATGGCACATTAGTTTTACAAAGAACGAGCTCTTTATGTATTTTGTTTTACATTATTTATCAATATGAAATTTTCAAGGCGATGTAACATTTGAAAGAAATGTTTATGCAAGAAATGCAGTAGGCCTACAGCTATTAAGTGGTATAGAAAATTACAATCTTTGCTGTGATATGAATATATGGCAAATCTGTGGCTAGGACTCTTGATGTACAATATGCAACTATAATTGATATGTGGTGCGCTCTTGTGCATTTGAGCCAAATTTGCTAAGTTGGCAAACCGTCGACTGATTGGGCATGCGAACACAGCAGACGAAGAGTTATTTGGTACTGTACGAGCTGAAATTTTCGCGGTGGTTTTATTTTCGCGAATTTCGCGAATCGCCTTTGAACCTCAAAAATAACAACACGCGAAAATAACAACTAATAGATAAGTACAGTTAGACCTCGCAACCGTGAAATTAACAACATGTGAAAATGTCCTCCTAGTAGCAATTCGCGAAAATATCTGTACGCGAAAATTTCAGCTCGTACAGTAACATAAAATACAAATATAAATGTGACCCTGCATCACAAAACCAACAAAAAATGGCCAGACATGGATTTTTAGTTAAGGGTAGATTCAGAAAGAATAGATTCTAAGCTTTAAAATGATATAACTCAATTCAAATTGACTCTCCCAACCTATCTAAATACTGGAAAGAAAGCACTCGCTTTCGAAAAGTGTGAACTGAGAAAAGAGGCTCTGAAGTACAGGGTCTATTCAAATGCTTAATCTTTACCAAGCCATACTGGCTGTGTGATGAAAGGGACAAAACACAGGATGCTAACCACTGGAGCAACAACAATGAAGGGATTATCAGATTAAGCTGAAATTGAGCATGTCCTATTAACATAATTCTGTCCATGATTAATGCCAACTTTCAAAGCAGTAGCATTATTCTTTCAAAAGTTAGTAAACTTGAAAGTTAAGAATGTACAAAGGATTTCAAGAAATGAAAAGGGGCCTTTAAGATATACCTGATCATTCTACTTTCCTTTCAAAAAGGGTTGTAGAAAAACTGCTAAAAACACACTTTCCCATTCATGTTATGATCCCAAACTACAGAATAATGTAGAAGAAGGATAGTTCTTTCAGAAAGTTTTAAAAACTCAAGATTAACTCCGTTGACCCATTTCACCTTTTTTTTTTTTGAGTCCTCACTTCCCCCCCCCCCCCCCAAAAAAAAAGGGTGCGACTTTTTGTTCGTTTTGTGATGCACGGTAACATTTAATATATGCATGGGCTCACAGCTGGAAAAACAAAACAGAAAAATTTTGTTAGAGCAAGAAATAATTTGTAACAGTTCCATAATGTAATATAATATCTAAATTGATATTTGATTTTCTTTTGGTATTTTTATGATGTTTGGTTGATCAGTTGTGTGTGCTATTGCTATTCCTTTTATCATCCCAGTACAGGTATTTAATTTCATTTAAAGAGAGCTTACATACCAGCTTCATAGCTTATGCTCTAGTTTATATCAACATATGAGGATCTATGTATTATTCTTTCATATTCATTTATAGAGCAGCAGTTTCTGTACACATGCATACTTTTCATTGAAATCTTGGAAGGCTTCCGTGGCGGTAGAGTGTTGGGTGGTAGAAAGCTTAATGGTGCACCACATATTCTTTCTAGGGTATGTGTGTGGCCCTGAAAAGGGACTGGGTAGGCCCTTTTCAGGGCTACACACATACCCTAGAAAGAATACATAGTGCACTGTTAAGACTTCTACCACCCAATACTTTTCATTCTTAGTTATGTTTGGATCCAGTAAGTATCCTTACCAATTACTTGTGATTGCATTTCTTTTTTTTTTTTTTAATTTCACATTGCCATTAACTTATTTGGTTTATTTTGCCAGGACTTTGGTATACCTGGATCTCCTCTTGGTGCTCTCTATACATGGAATCCAGACGTTCTGAAGGTCTGTGTTCGGCTGAACGACTTTCAGCAAGCCGCCAGCTCAGTTCAGATTCCTGCTGCTAGACTTCTGGAAGATAAAGGTTTGTGTACAATGACCTTCCTGGATTCATGATGACAGCTTCTTCTCCATCTTCATCCTCCTCCTCCTCCTCCTCTTCCTCCTCCTCTTTCTCCTCCTGCTCCTCCTCCTCCTCTCCATCCTCCTACATCTCCTCCATCTCTTCTTCCTTCTCCTCTTCCTATTCTTCTTCCTCCTATTCTTCTCTTCTTTCTCCTCTTCCTCCTCCTCTTCCTCCCTTCCTCCTCCTCCTCTTCCTCCTTCTCTTCATCCTCTTCCTCTTCCTCCTCCTCCTCCTCCTCCTCCTCTTCCCTTTCATCACCTTCCTCCTCCTTTTCCTCTTCTTCCTTTGCCTCCTCCTCCTCCTTTTCCTCCTCCTCTTCCTCTTCTCTTTTTCCTGCTCCTTCTTCTCTTCCTTTGCCTCCTCTTCCTCCTATTCTTCCTCCTCCTTTTCCTCTTCTTCTTTTGCCTCCTCCTCATCCTCTTCTCCTCCTTCTCCTCCTCCTCTTCCTCTTCTCTTTTATTTTTCCTTCTCCTCCTTTCCTTCCTCCTCATCTTTCTCTCCTTCCTCCTCGTTTTCTTCCTCTTCTGCTTCCTCTTCCTCCTCTTCTTCTTTTGCATCGGAGATTGCATCTACTTCATCTTAACTGCAGTCCATTCTTGAATTCTTGAAGGAGTATAATACTCTATGCTGAGGCTAAAAAAGTGAGTATTTTACAAAACAAATAGTAGACTTGTAGCTTCATGAATATAGGAGCTACTCAAGGGAAACAGGCTGAGACTATAATGGGCTTGAAGGTCTACAGATGCCTTGTTCACTTTTCTCAATATACTACTTATAATCTGATAGTTCTTCAGCTTTGATAATACCCCTTCAAAAAGGTTCATTCATTTATTAATTCATTCATTCATTGACAATATATATGAAATATTTCCCAGTGCCCAAAGTATGCTAATTTGTATGTTTATCTTTATACTTCACAATTCATTGTATTAGGTATCTTCTTGCAAGTGGAGGAAAAAACATTTGTCCATTCCTTAGTGCCCAAAGGATGTAGTTACAAGTAACCTCTCTCCAAGATGTACCTCAGTGATTAAAGAAATGTTTCAAGGCACCTTCTTCGAAGGACTTTAAATCACTTTGCTTGTACTCTTGACGCCCAAAAGACTGGCTGCATGGTACCTTCTTTCCCACCAACCTGACCAGGCTGAGGGCGGCACTTAATGTTGCCATGGAAACCCTGGATGAGATAGGAGCTTCATACGTCAAGCCCAGAGCTGGGCTCTTCATTTGGGCAGATCTCAGCAAGGTCAGTTTATTATCATTTTCTTTAATCATTGCATGTCTGGCGACTAATGCATTTCAAACTCTCCTGAGCCTCGTAGGCACACACTCAAAATATGTTTCCGTAGGTTTCAATGGTAAATGAACAGGGAGTTATGTCCCCTTGTTGCCAAGATTTTGTGAATTATCTCTAGTTTTGTCAAATGAAAAGCTTGTGCTCTTTATATTTTAGTGGCAATAGGGGACTCTGGAGGCATTCATTTTCTTGTCTGTTTGTTTTCAGCAGTATGTATGATATTCTTTCAATTCAATCATATTCTTTGAGTTCATATATATTGGGTATTTTTCTGTGATATGTCAGTTGTTGTTATTTGTAGATATCTTATAGATAAGATGGGACCAAAGTTTGTGAGTTTACCTGAGCTCCAAGGTTATCATTCAATGTCAGAGTTTGGCATTTAATTGGCAACTGCATAATTCTATAAGTATTGGACAAACTTGAGTCTGTGTATGCATCATGAAAGATGCATTACTGGGATAACCTGACCCAACCCCCTCCTTCCACCCCACTCTCCCCCTCACCCTCCCTTTGAATGTTGTTGGATCCAATGAATGGTGCCTTGTGCAGCATCTATTAAAGGGATGGTACAGTATTGGTGGAGATGAGAATTGGGCTTTTAACTTTTTGTGAGATACCAAGAAAACACATGAAATGTGACCGTGCACCTCAAAACGAACTTAAAGTCGCACACACTGATTTTGCGTGAGGACTGAAAATAAGTGAAATGGGTCAACCTAGCCGAACTTGACTTTTTCATATTTTCTGAAAGAGCGGGTCTTCTTTTACATTATGCTAAAATTTGGTTTCATAAAACGGGCAGGAAAGTGTGTTTTTTTAGCAGTTTATCTCGAACTTTTTTGGTAGAATAGTGTGATTAGGTGTGTCTTTAGAATCCCTTTTTCATTTCTGAAAAACCTTGTCCACACTCTCCACTTTCAACTCTAATAACTTTTGAAAGGATAGTGCTACTGCTTTGAAAGTTGGCATTAATTATGGACAGAATGTGTTAGTGAGGCATGCTTAATTTCAGTTGAATGTGATAATCCCTTTATTGTTGTTACTCTGGTGGTTTACTTCCTGTTTTTTGTCCCATTCATCGCACAGCCAGCACGGTTTGGTAAAGATTAAGCGCTTGAATAGACACTGTACTTCAGAGCCCCTTTTCTCAGTTCACATGTTTCCTGAGTTTGTGCTTTCTTTCTAACATTTAGATAGGTTAGGAGAGTCCATTTGATTTGAGTTATACATCATTTTAAAGCTTAAAGTCTGCTCTTTCAGAATATGGTCTTAACTAAAAATTCATATCTGGCGACTTTTTGTTTGTTTTGAGGTGCAGAGTCACAAATAGTACAGGGCATACCACTTTAAGAGGAATTCAAAGTTTATTTGATGAAAATCAGGTTTGGCATGACTGAAACATCCAAAAACAAGGTAAAACAAAGCGATCGTAAAAAAAGTGTGGGTCCCACACTTATTAGACTCGCTCTGTTTTGGACATCTCAGCCATTTCAAAACCAATTTTCATCAAATAAACATTGAATTCCTCATGGAATTACATGCTCTTTCATATTTCGTAAGAGGTTTCTCATTATCTCACCAAAAAATGTTAGAAACCTGAAATTAGGTCTCAACCAAAACTATACGATCCTTTCAAAAAGAAAGTCTTCTGGTCTGCTATGGCTAGTTTCTTGCAGCTAATACGCTGGAGGAAGAAGCAAAACTAACTGATCATCTCCTGAAGTGCGGGGTTGGTTTGTCGCCCTCTGCTGGCTACTGTGGCGGAGAGTTCGGCTGGTATCGGATCATGTTTGCAGTGCCCCCGCATCGACTCAAAGAAGGTATAACAAAATAATGTCGTTCAAATTCATGATATTCTTCCGTCGAGATGTTTTCATTGCAACTGATTGACAAATTGCCCTACATCGACGTAATTAAGCACTGAATTGATCAGTGTTTTAGTAGTAGCCATGATGAAAAATCCTTATAGTATGCAGCGGGGACTGTGTAATTATTCTAATTCATGAAATTCTTCCGTCAAGATGTTTTCATTGCAACTTACGTCGATGTAGGGCAATTTGTCAATCAGTTGCAATGAAATAATGTTGTGATTTTCTTTTAAAGAAGAAATAGAAAAAGAAGAAGACTGACAATTTTGCTGCCATTAAGAATAAAAACTAGCAACCCATATTCCATGATTTTATTTTATGAGAAATGAGAGTCATATTTCTGTACCCTGAGCTGGAGAAATACAGCATCACACAGCATGACAATCCTCATCGTCAAAGTTTTGATGTTACTGTAAAAGGGGAAATTTTTGCGCATTTCGCGCAACCAGAAGCTAGCGCAAAAATAAAAGCATGCAAATATTCTTGTATGCCATATGTTCCAGTAGTTGATGTCTTGAAACATGGAATTAAAAACATGTGAAATTCTTCTTACCCGGCCAAGCGTGAAAAATTAGTCGAGTGCAAATATCCATTTATAAATGATACACCATTTATAAATGATACACCTTATCCATTTATAAATGATACACCTTTCATCATTTTTGTGGTGAGAACAACTTAAAAATATTTGTTAATCCCCTTTCGTATGAGTCGCCTGCACCTAATTAATACTTTAAATCTGTGGTTTGAATTTATTTTGAAGATTATCATGACTCCCACTTTCTGGCACTAAATTGTACTTTTTTATTTTGTGGGGCTTGAAGCCCGCAGGTATACTCATACGTCTTTGATTCCAGGATTATATCTGTATCATATTTCTCCGTTGTTTGCTGCAAATATTTTTCTGTATCAACGCCTTAGAGCTCCTTGATATAAACACTGTATATATATATTTTTTTTCTTCTTGTTTCTTTCGAAACAATGATACAGTTATAGTAATTTTATCTATTTTGTAAAAAACATATCATTGTGTGTTTGCTCTATTTAAATACTGTACATTATTTTGGGTTGAACCATGATATGGATGTGTCTGTGCGTGGTTGGAGGTGTGTGTATGTGGTTGAGTGTGTGCACGTGGATGAGTTAGTGTGCGGTACACGCGCGCGTGTATTGTGTAGTTATTTGAGTTTGTCTGAAGAATAATATGAGGTATTCATCAATATCATATGAGCTCCCTCGTGGAGACGTAATGAGCTCCTTTATGGAGACAATATGAGCTCCCTCGTGGAGACTTTATGAGCTCCTTTGTGGAGACAATATGAGCTCCCTCGTGGAGACGATATGAGCTCCCTCGAGGAGACTTGGTATGCATTTAATATTCTTGTTTATATCTCTTTAAGATCTATAATGTTTGTTTTATGTTATAAGTGCTGTCTGGGGCAAATTATTTGTATAGGGCCCCATTTCTCTCTCTCTCTCTTCTTTCGATCTTTAAAATAACAACAACAACAAATATCCACTTTTATAGGAAACTTACGAAAGATCATTTTGTTAGACTTGTTTGGGTATTTTGTGAAAGGATTGTCCAGTTTATAGCCAGCCCATCTCAGGACTTCCTGTGGATAGGACAAGGATTCTAAAAAGAAGATACCAAAGATTACTTAGAAACTCTTTTGTGACAAGTTGAAATAATGAGAAGATGCCACAAATTTATTGAGAGAAAAACAATAAACAAAACAAAAACTGTTTGCTGCCTGCTCTGCTGGTAGACAAGAATGTTGATCTCACTGTTATTGGGTGCCTGTAACATATTTTACAAGATATATGCATCAATTTGACCCTTATTGTACTTTAAGTTTGTGGATTGCAACCTTGTATTTGTTTTTGTTTTGTAGTTAAAGTCCATTTTTATTTTGCAATACTCACGACGGACATTTGTAATATTTTTTTTTCTAAAGTCTATGTATATTTTACTGTTCTGTACACATTTCAACATATTCAAACTGGTTTCATGTAGAAATGTCCGCAAGTCAGCCTGCGGTCTGCCTTGGATGACTTTTAATAAAATATAATATTGAACCTTTCAATAAATCAATCAATCAATTCAATTTATGTTTTCAATTGAAGGTTTAAGGATTGGCATGTTCACTGGACTGCTGTCTTTGGCGATCAGCATAGATATCTGGAAACAAATTGACAGTAAATAGTGATTACCTAATCCCCCCAAATCCCTATTGTTTCACCATGGCCTTCTTGTTGGACTAAGGTACATTGCTACACATGAGTGGGCTTGCTAATCTATCACTAGGTCAAGTTTGGGTGCATTGTTGAATGCTGATGAAAAAGCATTGTAAGTTACTGTAAAACATGATATATTCGCGGCACGAAATTTTCGCGAATTGGAGCCGACCGCCTTTTTCGTGGCACGAAATTTTCGCGGCATGAAATTTTCGCGAATTGCCGCTGGCGTTCAATGCATATAGTGTAAACAAGAAATTTCACGTGCATTTTAATTTCGCGAATCTTGGCACTCACGAAATTCGCGAAATTAAAATGCACGCGAACATTCCTCGTTTTATAGTATACTAATCCCAAGTATAGTATTTGTTCATGTATATAAGCTTAATGTGTACAATGATCGAACTTTACATTTTGATGTCTCACATAATATTATTTTATGTCACATCCTCTTAAATAAAGACAGGAGTTAATTCAATTTGTTTCTTTCTTCTTTATTTTTAACCAATGTTGCTCATGTATTCAGGACTGAAGAGGTTGAAGGAAGCTTGCTTGTCCTTCCCAGCGACGACCTAGACCAACATCATGGATGCTTTCTTTCATCATTAGCTGTCCTGGCCTCGTTTGATGCCTGTCCTTTTGGGCTCAGCTGTTTCCAGCTTCAATGATTTACATTATCTGTCCTTGGCAATTACATATGTTAGCATACCAAATATTATACCATTTAAAATTCAAATGCTGCTTTAAATTGTTGAAGAAAGAACAAGAGTTGTACTTTTACATTTTTGCTTCTTTTTTTCTTTTTGTTTTTATTTGTGTGGAGTATGATAGATTATAATTTGAATAACCAGAAAACTAATTCTTTATGTTTGCTTCTGACATATGAAATATGTCAAAGGATTGATCCCTTTAATTATATCCATCATATGATATTATGTATATATAACAGATAAATATATCAAAGTTCTTTTCAATGCTATTCTGTGTAATCCACATCTACATCATAATTAATTTGTGTGTGCTCAAGACAGTGCCATATGATAACTTTTAGTTTTATAAATTACTGAACTTGTCTACAGTCACATAATTCTGATTCTTTCATTCATTCAAAAACCAAAGAAACAAAAAGGAACAGTCTCTTTGTACCTCAGACGTAGTTTAACCAGGGAGGTGCTAGAGAAGGAGAGATAACTACTCCTCTCCTTTGAAGTCATGCGCGGCACCGCCGAGAAGTTATGCGTTCAACTACAGGTGTTGCCCATGTGCTTTGACAAAAGAGAGCATCATTAATCGGGACTAGCGCTCTAACATATCTAGAAATACTTGCCCCTACTGCAATTCGCTCTCTCTAATGTGATGGTAACAATGAATCTGTGTACCTTGAATCAGAGCAGCGAATCAAAATGCAGTGTAAAACTGACAATTTTAACAGCAAATAGTTTAAAAGCATGCTGGAACACGCTTTAGTGGAGTACTTTATTTGAAAGATCAAAATATCCCAGATTAAAAGATAGAAATCTAACATGTGGAAATGTGCGCATTATAGAAAAATATGAGGTTTTTAAGAGGGCCTAATTTTCATTTCATTTCGATTTGCGCATTACGAAGAAACTAGAAACACATGTATGCAAAATTGAATTCTTTCCTAAACTATTCTAAATCAATTCGAGTATTTCATTAAAAATTTTATGGTGAAATAAAGCTTGTAATTCAACGAAAGGTGAAATCTTGCAACTAGAGCAGTGCCGAGCATGACTTTAAAGCGTAGTGGAATGCTAGACATCCCATTGTAATGCTTTGAACCCAAACATGTGTTTGCATAAATTACGAAGAGTTGCCACTCCATCTCTGTAACACCTCGCTGGTTTAACCTCTTTCCAAGATGTACCTCAGTGATGAAAGAAATGTTTTAAGGCGCCTTCTTTCAAAAAGGCGTAATCGCTCTGCTTGTACTCCTGATGACTGCAAAGATTAGTTGCATGGCACCTCTCTTGAAGTTGAGGAATCCCATGATCTATACCTCAGTGATCAAGGAAATGTTTTAAGGCACCTTTTTTCAAAGGACTGAATCACTTTGCTTGTACTCCTCCTGCCCAAAGACTGGTTGAACATGTCTCTTTGTTCACCTTGTATACCTCGGCCTCTTTGTATACCTCAGATGTACTAGCTTACAAAGGAATTTGCACAACGGATTCGTAACGGTCAGGGCACAGAGCTCAAAGCACCTGTCTGGAGTGGGTCAGGCATGAGTCTGGCATGAATGTCGTGCTAGACAGCCTGGCCTTGTTTACCGCAGAGGAGGGGACTCTAAACGGTCTCTGCGTGAGCACAGCACACACTTCCGGTGACCTTCGCTGTTTGTGGGGGAGTGCGCATACGTGCCCAGAGAAACTGCCGCCTCAAGAGAGGTGAAACGCCCGCCCACTGGTTTCTGTATAAACATATGCTGACCTTGCCCTATACAAGAAGGGAGCTCTAAACAAGGGCCTCTCTAGCCTCCGCTGAGTAGTATATAAGTGTAGCAAAAAAGGGCTGCTGAAAACTGCTTATCCAATAGTGGCGAGCCAGTTGAGTTAAGTGGATTCAAAAGGGGCCTGAGCTTTAGATCCTAGCAGAATCTTCGTCAGAGACAAAATCTGGAGAAGTATATATAAAAAAAAAAACCAAAAAAGATTCTAGTTTTCGTCTGGCATGTCCTACGGAGGTCCTCCTGAAGTCCTCCTAGTTAGGGGGACTCTAAACAGAGTACATTTGCATTATCCTCCCTGTATGAAAGGGGTCTCACATACTAACTGTGTGATTATGGCCCAAAAATAGTATCATGTAGTCATGACAAGAATGACTCTAATGTATCACCTGCTTTGTGATGTACAATGTACAATTGTATTTTGTCTTCTAATGTTCATTTTATTTCCGTAAGCCCTAAGTCAATATTTTGACAGTTATTCAAGGAGCTGAGATTTATTTGTTGTGGTCTTTCTTTAAAACTAAAAATCGAAAAACTTTCACCAGTTGTTGTATAGGAAGTGTATTAAGTTTTGTTATTTTTTTTTTTTTACATTAAAGTTCTAATGACATCTTCACATGGCAAGTTCTAGGTTGTGTAATATGTAATGTGTTTTACTTTCAATTTGTTTAACAAAAAAAAAAGAAAAAGAAAAAGAAAAGAAATCAAAAGAAGACAGGTCTGACTGTTTACCTTTATACTTGCCCAAACTGTATGATACCTCAAATCATGTGTAGAGAAAACATAAAGCTTTATCAAATTTGAGTACACATTTTCAAACAATCGTTCCTTAAAAATGACAGAGGTTTATGATGCACTTTGTACCCATTTTCAGCAAGAGAGTGAACTATGTATTATAATCAATATTTTTTTTTAACATGTACAATGCAATGAAACAATAAACCTAAATAATTTGCATATCCATACCCGTTTGTGCCTTCTTTGGTGTCATCTGCAGGAAAGTGTGAACGTTACATCAAAAGGATCGTATAGTTTTAGTTGAGATGGGGCTTCAAATCTCTTTTTTTTTATTTTTTGTCAGATAATGAGAAACTATTTATGAAACAGCGGCAGATCCAGAGGGGGGCGCACCGGGCGCGCACCCCTCCTTTATTTTTGTTAAAAGAAATAAAAAAAAAAAAAAATGGGGGGCACATGCGCCCCCCCCCCCCCCATTCAATTTTGTAAAGGCACCTCCCCTTTACAGAATTCCTGGATCCGTCCCTGCAAGATATGAAAGACCATACAGTTGTAAAAGATACAGTTGTAAAAGAAAGTCAAAGTTTCTTCTATGAAAATGAAAGTGGTGCTAATAAAAGGTAGGCCTCACCTTTTATTAGAACCACTTTCATTTGAGATATCTCGGCCCTTTCAAAAATGATTTTCATCAAATTTAATCTTTGTATTCCTCTTAGAATTGCACATACTCTTTCATATTTTGCAAGTTGTCTCTCATTATCTTACAAAAAAAAAAGAAGGTTAAACTCAACCAAAACTATAGCGTACCACGTCCATTTAATGATGATGAGGTTTTGAAGCACCTGGAAGTGAGTGATACTGTAGAACGTCATAACTAGGGTGGGTACATAAAAAGTGAGATACAGTGCACTCCCATTATAATGAACATGGTTATAACAAAATTCCAGTTACAACAAAGTAAAAATTCAGGCCACAACAGTATCTACTTATTTTTATTGTTTATTTGTTCGGTTACAATGAAATTTTGATATATTGAAAGAAAACCGCCAGTCCTGAGGACTTTGTTATTATTGGAGTCCACTGTACCTGATATTAATGATATGAGACAATTTCACAGGTCCAGAGACTCCAACTCTCCCGTTTTTGACGGGAGATCTCCCGCCGAAAACCCATTTTTTGCAAAATCTCCCGTTCTCCCGTTTGAGATTTAATTTCTCCCGCCCTGGCTCTTTGTCTCCCGTTGGAAGGGATTTCTTACTTATTTCTATCGTATGTTGAAAAAATAAGCCTTTAATTAGATAGCACAAGAAAGCATCTAGAACCCTAGGAACTTTGCGCTTCGCACACATCAAGTTGGAGTCTCCCGTTTGCTAGGGGTTTCAGGCGGGAGAATCTCCAGATCAGAAGGTGCTTTGGGTTGGAGTCTCTGCAGGTCCATGTTTGTTTTTATCATTGATGTCAAGATGACCAACATATTGAAAAAATTTCACTGATCCCAAGCAGCTTATTATCATGAGGTTTCTTTTGTAATCTGTAACATTTTGGGCGTGAGCGTAGAGTCGAGGATGATTCGATGCAATTGCGGATCCAGAGGTGGGCGCCCTGGGCGCATGTGCCCCTCTTTATTTTTTGTTGAAACAGATCCAAGAAATAAAAAGAAAAGAAAAATGGGGGGGGGGGGGCATGCACCTCCTTTTAATTTGTAAAGACCCCTCCCCTTTACAGAATTCCTGGATTCGCCCCTGCGATGTGGAAGTAACAGGTGTAAGCAATTCACTCCGAAATTGATGATGACGATCAATGTGTTGCTGTATTGTCAATGAGTGATGATGATAGTACAGCAGATCCTTTATATACATGTAATAATTGGTTGACAATGGTTGATAAAGATGAAGAGGATACATGTAGTTATGATAGATAGAAGATGATGAGTTGATGGCTATCAATGATGATGGTGATGATAATAATAAGGATAATGATAAAGATGATGATTAGAGTAGAAGCTCATCCGTATTGAAAATTTGATAGCTGAAAATTTTGGAGGCGTTTTTTTCGTATTCAATTGTGATCAAAAGTTTAACACCAATTTCATAAGATGATGATTTTGATAGTGTGATTATTTCAAATTCAAATTCAAATTTATTTCACATGCTAAAAAGAAAACATCACGTTCACAATAAAACAGAAGAGAAAAGTATATACAGACATAGCACGTGAGGGATCAGTAAAGGCCGTATGAAGCCTATCGAGGCCGATTCCCTTACAAACAATAAATAGGACGCAATTTCCATCAAATATACATTAACGAACAAAAACAACAAAGAAACATCACAACAATAAGAAGTGGGAAAAAGTGGCAAAATTATTACAGTAATTACTCAATTGCACTTTGGATTAAAAACGTTTTGTATTTACGTTTAAAAGATGACAGTGTTGGACTCTCTTTAATAAAAGTTGGTAACTCATTCCAGCATTTTGTTCCAGTGTATCTAATTGTAGTCTTTGAGAACTTATATCTGTAAAAAGGTAAACATATCTTGTTGGCACGTCTAGTGTTGTAGGCATGGATTGCACTTTTTGGGGTAAACGAATTATGGAACGTGACAGGTAAGACACCTTTAAAGTATGAAAACATATATGTAGCCACTTGTAATTGCACAATTTGATCAATTTTCAAAATTTTCAATTTCTTAAACAGTACTGGAGTGTGTGCAAACGGATTTACATTACAGAGTATTCCTATTGCACGCTTTTGTAACATCAAAACACGATTCAATAAATATAACGAACTGTGACCCCATATTATTGCACAATACGTTAAATGTGGGGAAATCATTGTGTGTACATGGTCAAAAGAATCTTTAAAGGAAATATATGTTTTAGATAATTCATTATAATACCATCATTGACAGTGATCTGGTTATTATGAACAATTATGGAATGTATGCCAGTCATAATAACTGATGATGGTGGTAGGTGACATGGAGGTATATATGTTACTAGTATAGGTCTATTTGAAACCAAATATATGAAGATCACCGATTATGATCTCATCCACCTACTAGTATATGTGTTTTCTTATAGGAAATTGCCCATGAGCATGAGAATTTAGACATTTTGCAAAACTAACCAAAGCTAACATAATGAAATATATATTACACTGGCCTATACGTACGTATACGAGTTCTAAAACTAGTCCTATATTCATTGTATATCTCATTATTTCTTTGTATCGCGCACATGTGTATTATTGAACAAAAATTGACAGATAGGTAAGAAAGATGTGTCAATGGTCAATCCTACTTAATGAATGCCAATAAATCCAACCAAACATCAACAAAAAGATCCTGGTTTCACGTTTGAGTTATAGGCCTATATTACATTAGCTCATGTAGTCCCTGGATGTACCTCTCTACCTCATCTACGACAACCTATACACCCCTCCTGCTGGTATTGGTATAGTCCGCTCCGCGAAACCGGACCGGTGTGGTACAGGTAGTCGAATAAAAATAGGTCCAAAGAGAAACCTCGGGATAAAGGCATGGAAAAATAATAGTTGCCTGTGGTCAAATCTCGAAGTTTTATTGGCTGAGCACTGATGTCAATCAAAACACATCGCAGACCCATCAGGAACGATAGTCTATATTCCTACACCCAACATATTTCCTTTTAAAGGGGAAGTTTCTACAAAATACATAATGTGGATTCAGCAGAACACATCTGTGAAAATATGAGGAAAATCCGAGAATCCGTTCAAAAGTTATGAATTTCTAAAGTCGGAGTGCCGCCATTGCTGGATGAGAAGACTACAACAGTTGGTGATGTCACTGCAGAACAACTATCAGAGAAAAATCCAATATAAAGAAATTCCACAATATCTTCCTTTTCCTATCATAATGAAGGAGTAATTGACTTATCTCTCTTAAAAGCAGGGAAATGATTATACGTCAACAACAAGTCAAAGGAACGTCACTTTTTTTTAAAATCAAATTTTATGAAATTCTCTTTCTATCTTCTTTATATCGTTCTGCAGTGATGTCAAAAGCTGTTGTAGCCTTCTCATCCAGCAGTAGCGGCACTAAAACTTAAAAAATATATATTTCTTGAACGGATTATCCGATTTTCCTCAAGCTTTCACTGATGTGTTCTATTGATAATGCTGCATTCACTCAATCGACATGGTTATTTGATGAAACTTTCCCTTCAATGAACGGTAGAATTTGCCCATTCTGTTTCTCATTTTAAAGTGTTTTCAAGATGTACTTTATCCCGATTTACATCAAATGAAAAAATGAATGACGTTAACACAATTCTGACTTAAACTTAACAGGTTTTGGATATATTATACACTACTACAAAATTTCTGCCGAAGGTAAACCCTTCAATATTAACATTAAATGCAAAATGTTTTTCATCAAATTGCCCGCTTTTGCATTAACATAATTACTCCCATTTAGTGTTTTCCATTCGAGATGTTTTATCATTTCAATCTTGATATTAATCAAAAGTGTCTCACTTGAATCGATGCTGAATTACTTGCACATTTTACCCAAATCTTTGGTGTTCAACGCTGAACTCAAACAAGAAAGGTGTTTATTATTAGATCAGGGAGGTGTGAGAGAAGGAAATGCAACTCCTGCTCTCCTTTGAAGTCATGCTCGTCAAAGTCGAGGTGGAACCAAAGTGCTTGCCGAAAGAGAGCATCAATAATCGGGACTGGCGCCCCCACATTTGCAGGAAAGATTTCCCCTCACTGCAGTTCGCTCTCTCTTTCAATGTGATGGCAACAATGAATTTGTGTGCCTTGAATTGCAGCAGCGAATCAAAATGCAGTGGAAAACCAAGGAGGTTTTATACATGGAGTTCCAACTGGCTGCAGTTATTCAAACAGTTGTCAGATTTCTATTGATGTACAAAAGAATTCCACAGGTGCACTTGTGCCTTTGATGATCGATGTTCCAAGCCGCCGTCTTGCTGAGCAAGACTATGAAGATTCATTTTGAACGTTATCATTATGTTGGCCATATTTTGCTTATTTATTTATTAAATGAAATGAAATTTTACGTAATGATAAAGCATGTAAAACAAAAGTCAATTCAGTCCAGAAAATTGCGCATAGGTGTAAATCAGAGCTGTATCATGTGAAAATGTTTAAAACTGTACCATCCTGGAAAGCTGCTTTTATCACTTTTCCGCTTAATTTCCAAAAATGAAACTAATATGAAATAATCTTCAAGTATGATTATTTATTGATAGATATATCAGATTAGTGCCCGGGTATGCCCAGTCGAGTAATTTTTATCTTTATTTTAGCATTTTTGGCTCAATTTCTATTCGGGCATCCTCGTGTCTGTACCACCTACCTTTTATAAGAAGGGATCGCGAAAAGTAATTACCATCACACAGACATATCTTCCTTTGAAAGTGGCTGGTGATTATGCAATGAGAGACGAGTCAATATTGTCTTTCTATCTGCGTGGCAGATCCTGTTTGGCACATGCTTGAAATATTTCTGAGCGGCGGCATCGAACATCTAGTAAAGGAAATAAGACAGTCCATTCTCTAGAACATCCTTGGTAAAACCACTGACCTGTAGGTCAGTGTGTAAAACTGACAATTTGAACAGCACAAAGTTTAAAAGCACGCTGGAACACGCTCTAGCGGAGGACTTTTTTTGAAAGATCAAACTATCACAGATTAAGAGATTAAAAAATAACATGCGCAAATGTGCGCATCATTGAAAAATATTAGGATTTTAAGAGGACCTAATAATCATATCCTGTCAATTTGCGCATTACGTAGAAACTATAGATACATGTACACATGTAATATGTCGAATTCTTTCCCAAACTCTTCTTTATCAATTCGAGAATTTCACTTAAGATTTTACAGTGAAATAAAGCTCATAATTCAATGAAAAGTGAAATGCATTCGTTGTCTCCAAAGTTCGTCTTGCAACTATCTAGAGCGGTGTCCAGCGTATAGTGGAATGTTAGACATCCCATTTACGCGTTGAACCCAAACACGACTGATTTGCGTTTGCATAAATTACGAAGAGTTGCCACTCTTGTGTAACACATCCCTGATTATAAATGCTCTCCTTTATCTGAAGTCAGGAGCGACACGGCCGTGGAGTTATGCGCTCAACTGCAAGTGGCACCCAGGTGTTTTGACAAAAGAAAAGGTGTTTTGACAAAAGAGCGCATCAGTAATCGGGACTAACGCTCTCACAGCAGAAAAGACCTCCCCCTGCTGCAGTTTGCTCTCTCTATGTGCTGGCAACAATGAATGTGTGTGCTTTTAATTGGAGTAGCCATCAAAATACAATATAAAATTGCCTTGTTAACTGCAAAAAGTAGAAAAATACACTGGAACACCCTTTATCAAAGCACTTTGTTTCAAAGATCAAATATGCCAAATTAAAAGATAAGAAACTAACACGCTGAAATGTGCGCATCATGGTAATATCAAGTGTTTAAGATCAACTACTTTTAATTTCTTTTAGATTTGGCCATTACGAAGAGAACAGAAATACAGGTGTATAACTTTAGATTCTTTCCTAAATTGTTCTAAACAAATTATATAATATTTCATTCAAAAATATTACACTGAAATGCATCTTGTAATCCAATGAAGTGTTTCGTCTATAGGAGATGAGGGGCATCGAGGTTATGGCTTGAAAGCGTAGAGGAATGTTAGACATCCTGTTGAAATGCTTAAGAACCCAAACATGTGTTTGTAGGATCACGACTTGTTACCCCATCAATAGGCCTTTTCGGTTTGGGTGCTGTGTTGTAGTGTTTGTTTTTTAATGTTAACGTGTATTTCAACCAATCCTGGTGGGCTTTAATAAGTATGCCCAACAAAAGTTGGTTTATGCACTGACATAGCAACGCACCTGACTCTTGCATAACCTATTGAAGCATCTCTTCCTATTATCTTAGCAGCACCCGTGGTATGTGGCTGACATAAGCTACAGTGTTGGAACTGAATAAATCTACAACACATCCAACACATCCCGGCTCAAACAATCGATGGTGTACAAAATGTGCCGTGAAACAATATCTACTGATGTATGCTGGATTGCAAAGTTGTTGTTTTACACCCTTGTGTGGTTTACATGGTATGATAGATGTATTTAAAGACTTAAACTAGACATAATAGGCCTACTTTCACAAGTCATTCTTTACCCTTCATTAGAGAGTAAAGAGCTGCAAATTGTTGGATTTTGTCCGGTCACGTTATAGCAATATCACGTTTATAATGTGCACATGAAATGAACAAACTTACCATTTATCCATAGCAATTCTTCAAATTTGTAACAATATTGTACTAAGTAAAGTCCCGACATGGTATGCGTCAAGAAAGAGGTACATTGTATCAAAATCCGATCAGATTTAGAAATGAGAGCGGTATTTTTTTTTTTCTCTGCGAAATGTCTAGTTTACATTGAATTGTATGCCTCTGCCCTGCCACTGGTGCTAAATGCATCACGTGTCTTGGGGTTATTCTGTTTAGCCGTCCAGTCTCAATAAAATGATAGTACTATGACGGTCACTCTATTTTGATTGGAACTCCTTTTCTTAGGCCATAACTTCATCCAATGTCCTATATCAAGATAGTAATATGAGTTGATGAAAATAACAGCCATTAATTGGCAAACTTTTACATGAGATTTTTATAGGGGTGATTATAGGGTGAAGGTAAAATCACCATAAATGACTGAAAATACTCTTTCCTGCAATAATTTCAGCTTAAAATGATATTGTCAAATGTTGATATTGCTTGGTTTTGGATTACAATTCTAAATAAACTTTCGAATTACCATGGGGTGATAAGTGAAAGTTAAGGGGAAGCATTTTCCAAGAACTGCCCAGTGTTAACTGGGAAATGAGCTTTATTCAATCCAGAATTATTATAGCTATCAGATGTCAAAATAAAGAAAGGAATACAAGTATATTGATACGCTTAACAGCTTACTTACAGAGCATTACCATTAGTCGTCCCATGCTTTGAAGCACCAGACCAACTATAATCAGAGAGGTGTTGTCTATAGATAGAGTGGCAACTCGTTGTAATTCATGCAAATCGTTTGGGTTCTAAAGCATGCATTACAAGATTCCCCTGCGCTTCAAATCATAAATATACAATAATGTTGTGCAGTACGTGCATGTGTAATAATGATTTAATCAGGGAGGTGTTACAGAGATGGAGTGGCAACTCTTCGTAATTCATGCAAACACAATGTTTGGGTTCAAGGCGTCAATGGGATGTCTAGCATTCCATTACGCTTTGAAGTCATGCTCGGCACCGCTCTAGTTGCAAGACGAAGTTCGGAGACGAAGAACGCATTTCACCTTTTGTTGAATTACAAGAATTACAGTTCTTGGAAAATGCTTCCCCTTAATAATCTTGGAATTTTCATGTATAAACTAACAACTAATGAGTTACCATCCGTTTTTATTCACATGTTCAAAAGAAATCGCTCTATTCATTGCTACCCCACTCGTCAGAGTGACGCTTATCACCTTCCCCGTACTCGCACTATTTTTGCAAAGAAAACAATTATGTTTACTGGACCCAGATACTGGAATGACCTCCCTCAAGATATTACTTCTTCCTTATCCTTATTCACCTTCAAATGCAAACTAAAACGGCTATTACTTAGTGGATGGATACACACTACCCGGCTCTTAGCAACATTTTTTTTAATACCCCCAGTCTTTTGTCTTTGTCTGCAGCTCCAAGTTATTTGACGATACCGTTATAGCACTTTTTGTGTGAGTGTGTGTGTGTAAACACGGCGAAATATGTACAGTCTCGTTTAAGCGATACTAAAGTATTCATGTGGTTCGATAGTTCGTTTTTAATACTGATTTTGCACTGGTACAATTTAAGTTGGTCGAGATAAACATGTCCGTTCTCCGTATAATTTCACGCCTATAAACTCGGGAACCTACAGTTTTTACAAGCATCTTTGCTTTTATGTAGGCCCCATCATATTTCTGACATTTATTTGTGATATCCTCAGATGAAAATGACCATTTATATTTGTGTGTAATGTTTGTTTGTCTTTTTTTTTCTTCAAACATAAGATATGGTTGTATATGTTTTGTAGGCCCTACTTTTGTTTTATTGTCAATCATTTTGTAATCCCATCACCGAGAAATGGAAATATGAAATAAACTTGAAACTTGAAACTTTATTTCACCGCAAAATTTTATATGAAATACTCGAATTGATTTAGAATAGTTTAGGAAAGAATTCAATATTATTAACATGTATTTCTAGTTTCTTCGTAATTCGCAAATCGAAAGGAAATGAAAATTAGGTCCTCTTAAAAACTTAATTTTTTCTTAAATGCGCACATTTCCGCATGTTAATTTTCTATCTTTTAATAAGGGATATTTTGATCTTTCAAATGAAGTACTCCGTTAAAGCGTGTTCCAGCGTGTTTTTAAACTATTTGCTGTTAAAATTGTGGGTTTTACACTGCATTTTGATTCGCTACTCCAATTCAAGGCACACAAATTCATTGTTGCCATCACATTGAAAGAGAGAGCGAATTGCAGTAGGAGCAAATATTTCTAGATGTGAGAGCGCTAGTCCCGATTCTATTACGTAATACTCGTATAAGTCTTCAGAGGTTAGCATTTCCCAGGTGTTTAAGGCAGTGAAGTCACATAATGAAATTCAAAGTAGGTAAAAATTCCAGGCAGTCCCAGTTGGCTATAAATACCCGTGTCAGTGAGGAGTAAGCATCTTTTTCAAGTGTGACGGCAGTGAATTATACCAGGGAGGTGAGACACCTCCGTGATTATACATCTCGAACTCCAATGTCTAGTGATCAGGAAGACGACGCTACCTCTCAGCCCCCATCCCCGCGGGGAGATCAGGGCATGGAAGGCCGCCTTGAAGCTCAGCTAGAGAGACCGAGATACTCTCCCGCTTCATGGATAGGGCGGCGGCACACCGTGGTAATGACAAACGGCATGCGAGCCATGCCAGCTGGTGCAGGAGAGCTTCTCCTCCCGGCGATTAGTCCGGACATGCGAGCCATGTCCGCGGGGACAGGGGCGCTGCCCCGCCCATCGAAGACTTCAGCGAGCTAGCCATCCCCATCGGCAGCTCAACAGACGACGATATTCTCATGTCAGCCTCCTTCCTGGCAAAACTGATTGCGTTGCCCTGTATGGGTGGCCTTGACTCTGCCCTTGTGGTTATGGTCATTTTGACAACCGAATTGATCCGGATGCCATGTCCTTACAGCCAAACTCTTTCAAAGCCTGGTACCAAATTTGATTTTAACTTAAATTCTGATCTCATTTGGGCCAAATTTAAAAATTGGCTGATTTGCTAATGAAGGCAGTCACACTGCCCATATCAGAGGGTAAGTGCTCTATAAAATCGCGAAGCAAATGCTCAATTGCCATCGAATGCCCAAGCAGTTCTCACACCAAAAATCGAGAGCAAAATTCGGGCGATCCTCCTTCACGAGGCCTTGGGTCTTGTGAGCTCCCAACTTCTACAACAAAATGTAGTGAAGGGACTTCTACCACATAGATAAATCCTTTCTGAAATTCACATATCATGCACGGATAATCATCCATGCAATTGACACAACGAGAATTGTAACAACTCATGTCACCATCGATGGCCTGACACTCCCGGGCTTTGCTTATCGTATGATCCGAGCATGCACCATCGAGGTATCTTAAAACCCCTTCTCAACCCTTCTCAGCAACACTTGCGCAGCAAGTCGATTCCACTTGGTAGAAAGTTGTTCAGAAAGACATCTGAGAGAAATTGACAAGTGTCACATAAGCGGTACATCGTGTGTCATGAATGTCTCTACGCAAGCCAGCAAAAAAAAAAAGAAAAAAAGAAAAAAAAAAGGGATGAGTACTGTCCAAGACCGCTCAGTGCTGGAAATCTCAAGCTTTCCAAAGATAACTGGTCAAAATAATTCCCGAGCCTTGGATATTGGCCACAATATTTGGCTATGAAGCCAATAATTTCATTTCAACCCCATACCAATAAATTTTTCCTCTACAAAGTGTACATTCTACCGAGGAGGAAAAGGCAACCCATGAAGAATTGTCTCCGAACATTCTCGCAAAGCAAGCTATTAGAGAGATTCCTCACATGGAGTATCAACTCTATTCTAGCGCTACCAAAGACCGGCGGTCTAAGTCCAATCATAAATCTGAAAAACTTGAACAAATTTGTAAGATACGAACACTTCAGAGTGGAACAGTTTCGCTTGATTACGGCCTTAATTTTGCCCCTCCAAAGAGTGCATATTTATCCGTATCCGTTCACCTTGTTCATCAAGCATAGTCTTTCGAATGGAAATACTAAGTAGTATTTTCACTGCATTCCTTCAGTGCCTTCCATCTGGCCTTAATTTGACCCCACAGAATTCCCTTAAAGTTATGAAACCTGTCTTTGCCTCGGTGAATAGTGGCATTACAACAATTGATTCCACATTAGTTCAACAATTCTCAGTTCTACTGAGTTAGAAAGATACATGTAAATTGTGATAGTATGTGTATATACCTGTATATTAGTATCTCAGTTAAGAACAATGTCATAATACGAGTCAGATAAGACACAAGACCATAAATCACGTTACGTTGTGCATTGGAAAATGGCGACACATTATTCGGCCACTCGTTTAGGAGATTCGGTCCACCAAACTGATGAATTTAAACTCTAATATCAACCCAAAATGCAATGGACTTGCCTCTAATTATTGCTGCAATATTACTATGCCGAGTATGAACTGGTTAATGTCTAATTCTTCCTTCAAATGTACATGAATATTAAGGAACATGATTAGGATTATGTCTTGATTGGAAAATCGGTACAAGAGGTCCATTGTATTTGATTAACTTGTCTGTGCGCTATCATGCTTAATCCTGCTCCAGTTAAAGCACGCAAGGTATCAAAATGATATCATACTCAAAACCTATGCCTTGCACCTTATACTAGTAGGTTCTCAAGCAAACTTTGCTCGAGTTCTTCTCTTGTTTGCGACAATGTGTGTCACCATCGATAGATATTCTCTATGCATGAGGAGTCATGACCAAAGTTTCAACCTTGTTGTGAAAACTGTTCATCATCCTTCTTGTCCTCTTGCCCTCACTCATGCCACTAGACTGACTTCTGTACGGAACTTTGAACATGCTAACCTCTGAAGACTTATACGAGTATTACGTAATAGAATTCCTAAATTATACAAGTAATAAGAAGTATAATTAGAATTCTATTAGTAATAATGAAGTATAAGTCGAAGAGGTTCCCACCCAGCATCTCATTTGATCGATACTCTTCAGTTCTAAACCCTCCCTTTACAACACTGAACAGAAGTCAAAACTGGTGGGCCCTTATACTGTATACTGATGTTTTGCTTAATTGCTTGACTTGAGATGTCCATACGTATAAGAATGCTCCGTGCCTTTGGAACAGCAATGATTGTGCTTTACTTATTGCTTGTCTGTATGATGAGAAGGACCAGTGAGCTAATTGTCTGCATTGCACCCAATACTGCATGGTGTTGCTGGTCTGTCTATTTAGAGCCGTATTCTCTTTGAAAAGATGCTTACTCCTCACTGACACGGGTATTTATAGCCAACTGGGACTGCCTGGAATTTTTACCTACTTTGAATTTCATTATGTGACTTCACTGCCTTAAACACCTGGGAAATGCTAACCTCTTCGACTTATACTTCATTATTACTAATAGAATTCTAATTATACTTCTTATTACTTGTATAATTTAGGAATTATTGATGCTCTCTTTTGTCAAAGCACATGGGTAACACCTGTAGTTGAACGCATAACTGTGTTCATGTGTTCATGTATATTATTATTACATCATCGGATGATTAAATCAGGGATGTGCTAGAGAAGGAGAGGCAACTAAACCTCTCCTTTGAAGTCATGCGCGGCACCGTCGAAAAGTTATGCGTTCTACAGGTGTTACCCATGTGCTTTGACAAAAGAGAGTATCAATAATCGGGACTAGCGCTCTCACATCTAGTAATATTTGCTCCTACTGCAATTCGCTCTCTCTTTCAATGTGATGGCAACAATGAATTTGTGTACCTTGAATTGGAGCAGCGAATCAAAATGCAGTGTAAAACTCACAATTTTTACAGCAAATAGTTTAAAAACACGCTGGAACACGCTTTAACCCTAACTAGGCCGGGCTATTTAGGTAGTTGATAGAGCCGGGGGGGGGGGGGCTCCCAGGCCCCCCCCCCCCCCTTCCAGATCTCGGCCGTCGACCGTGCGATCGCGACGAAAATTGGCACACACATTGCCTATGATGTAATCTAAAATACCTTGAAGTTAATTTTTCACAAAATTATCATTAATATGCTAAATTATGCTAATTTATGCTTAATGATGCATGAAATCAGACTATTTGGTATAAATCACAAAATAAAGCTCAAAACAGGAACATTTTTTGTGTAAATATTCTTTTCAGTGTCCTTAGCAAATGTAATAAAAAAAATTGTGACATCAGAAAAAATTCTTAAGTATTTTATTGTTTTTTGAATTTCTTATATATTTCTTTGTTTTTTTGGCTTTATGTTTTTCATTGTTTTTTCGATGAAATTTGTCCGCGACATCGCTCCGAACAAGAAAATATGTTATTCATTGATTTTAATCAATTAAACACCAAAATAATCATGCTTTTATGAAATTTGCCTGTAAGCACAGTTTGCATTGAGATTGTACACGAATTCACGTTTTTCAGCAATTTTTGGTCTGACATGCACGTACATATCTATGCGTAATTTCAGAACCACGCGCCCGGGCGTCGCAAATTTGGTGTCAAAAGATGCGGGAGACTCGAAAGAAAAAAGTCATGAAACGTCGCGGCGATAGCTTTTTGCGATTGCGATACATCGCGCGGAACGTCGAGGGGGGGGGGGGGGGCTCGGAGGCCCCCCCCCCCCTCCCCCCGGCCTAGTTAGGATTAACGGAGTACTTTATTTGAAAGATCAAAATATCCCTTATTAAAAGATAGAAAATTAACATGCGGAAATGTGCGCATTATAGAAAAAATAGGTTTTTAAGAGGGCCTAATTTTCATTTCCTTTCGATTTGCGAATTACGAAGAAACTAGAAATACATGTTAATAATATTGAATTCTTTCCTAAACTATTCTAAATCAATTCGAGTATTTCATATAAAATTTTGCGGTGAAATAAAGCTTGTAATTCAACGAAAGGTGAAATGCGTTCTTCGTCTCCGAACTTCGTCTTGCAACTAGAGCGGTGCCGAGCATGACTTCAAAGCGTAATGGAATGCTAGACATCCCATTGTAACGCCTTGAACCCAAACATGACAGTGTTTGCATGAATTACGAAGAGTTGCCACTCCATCTCTGTAACACCTCCCTGCATTAATTGCATCAGTTATACTTCAGCACATCCATTTACAATCTTTGTTCAAAAACTGTGGAGGCGTTGCATATTACAGGCAGTTGTCGTTTTGCAAAATTTTTGACTGATTCCTACGATGCCAACATATTGTAGAATGTACTTTTTTGTTGTGCTGTTCACATTAATGATGATGATGATTGAAAACAACAATAACAATAATAGTAATGATAACAGCAACAACAAAAACAACTAAGAACCGGCATGAGATCACTGTACTGACACAAAATCCGCAACCTGGGATTACTATCAAAAAGGGTAGGGGTATGCCTCAGGACCATTGTCTGGGTGTCAACTACACACTCCCATACACACCAATTGACTTCTGTGTAAAGTTAAAGTTTGGTACAGAGGGTTGAAAATAGAGCAAAATCTGAAACCTAACTGAAAAATTAATGTTTCATTAAATGAAAATGAATGAAGCTGTTATTTTAAAATTGCCTCCAACAAAATTGTACGCTATTCAGCTATTGCTCATATTAATGTTATTGTTATCTGATATATAGTTTTTGAACGATAAAAGGATCAAAAGTGGGAAATGTTTTTTTGTAACACCTAGTACCTACTATATACTCAGGGAGGTGTCAGAGAAAGGATGAAATCTCTTCGCAATTTGAGCAGATTTTGCGTAGGTTCTATAGCATGACAATTTGATGCTTAGCATTCCACTGGCTTTGATATTCCATGCGCCAAACCGCTCTTCCACAGAGTTTGGATATAGAGACAAAAAAAAAATGGTCCTTGATTTAAACAATTTTAAGCTGTATGTAGAGGAAGAGGTGAACTCCCGTTTGGAACTTGATGGTAATCTTGTACGGAACAACTACTTTAAATTTTCTTCAAATCTCCTTGTAATTAACACCCCGGACTGGCAGATACATATAACCGTCTTGCGCCCAATGTGTGTGTTCTTTACCAGGTTTTGCACTTGAATGTTAAATCTTTCAAATCAAGTATTGACTAGTGCGTTTGTCTGCGTGTTTACTAGCAATTTACAGTTAAAGAAGTGCAATTTTTACTAATTTTCTTGTCGTGTCCTATATTCTTTGCACACAAAACAATTGCTGTCGAAAAAAAAAAAAATGAAGAGACAGCGCATTGCTGCTGGCTAGGAATGTGTATTTTAGGCATGTGCATACCTAAACATAAGTGTTGTCTTTTGTATCAAAGCAATCTATTAACACCTGCGATAGAGCGCATAACTTCTCGGCAGCACGGAGCATGAGTACAAAGGAGAGATTCTTGTTTCTTCTTCTTTAACACCTCCCGGCTACTACCAGGGAGGTGTTAGGGAAGGAGTGGAATCTAAACTTTACCTATATACGCTTATAGGTTCTAAGCATGCCAACTGAATGTCTAGCATTTCACTGGCTTTGGTGTTCCATGCGCCAAGCTGCTCTTCCATATTAGAGCTTGGATGATGGAGGCCAAAGAAAACGTTCTTGATTTTTGCAATGTTAGGGCTGTATTTCAGAGGGAGTGTTGAAATCCTGCATGGGACTTAGTGGTAATCTTGTACGGAAAAGCTACTTTAAAGTTTTCTTAGAATTTCTTTGTTATTAATACCCTGAACTGAAAAAGAAGTATTGATATCTTTGATAACAGAAAGTTAACAAGTAACCATCTTGCGAACATTTCGTGCACAAATCGAGTTATATTGGCTAATGCGTGTTTCTGCTGTTTAGTAGCATTCTAAAATTAAAGAAAAACAAATTTTAACAATTTTCTTCGCGTGTCCTATATATTCTTTGCATACTGAAAACAAATTCCTGCCGAAAATAGTGAAGGGGACAGCGAAGTGCTGCCGGCGAGGTATGTTGTATTCTAAGAATAATGCATACTTAAAGGGACTGTACAATTCTGCGGTTGAGGTGAGGATTTAGCTTTTAACGTTTTGCGAGATTTTCAGAAACCACTCAATGTGATGTCAAAGGGAATGCAATATTCTAGGGGGTATCAAAAGTTTATTTGATGAAAATCGGTTTTGAAATGCCTGAGATATCCAAAAACAAGGTGAAACAAAGAGATCCTAATAAAAGACGTGGCCTGCCGCCTCTTATTATTATCACTTTTTTTATATATCTCGGCCATTTGAAAACCAATTTTCATCAAATAAACGTTGAATCCTTCATAAAATTACATGCTCTTTCATATTTCATAAGAGGTTTCTCATTATCTCACTTAGGAATGTTATAAACCTGAATCCTCACCTCAACCAGTACTGTACAGTCCCTTTAAACAGAAGTGCCGTCTTTTGTCGCGAGAGCGCATAACTTCTCGGCGGCACGTAACTATACACAGCCCTGTTGCTGTACACCGTGAAGACAGTGTCGCTTCGCACGGCGTCTGGTCGGGCTAGGAGCATGGGTATATACGAAGAACTTTCTTATTTCTTCTTCTTCTCTTTCTCTAACGCCTCCCTGCTACCACTAATAATGATAATGATATCGATAATAATAACAATAACAATTATAATAATAATGATGATATTACTTCATCATAACTTAATTATTAAACTCCAGATCAACGTACGATGTACATCAGCTTGATGGAGTATGCACATTATAAATGCATTCTTAGCATTGGCACATCCCGGGAATGCATATAAGGGAGCACACATCTACTCCTTAACTTTTCTTACTTTTGGTTTTTGTATAAAACCCATCTATTTCATTTCGGTCCATGAGAGTGACAAAAAGCACCCTCATTATGCATGGAGCCTTGTGAGGCTATTATTTTAGATACTTTGTCGTTACCAAGAAACTGTTTGAAAGCTGCTGATAACTTGTTTAGTGTAAAATAGATTCTTGTTTTCTTTGAATGAGCACATCCCGTGGAGATTGGGTAGATCCTTTTACCTCCAT
Organism: Diadema setosum; assembly: GCF_964275005.1. Lineage (NCBI taxonomy): Eukaryota > Metazoa > Echinodermata > Echinoidea > Diadematoida > Diadematidae > Diadema > Diadema setosum. The sequence continues at coordinate 5,693,724 of NC_092696.1, read as the reverse complement.
CCCCTCTAATCCCTATACACACACATTCACACACATTTTTACAAGGATTTACAAATTCATAAATTTTGACAGATTTTTGAGCGATTTTCATAAACTTCCCTTTATCATAGGCCTATATGTGTTCTACTGTTTCTGGATACTAAACGATTCACATTTATAAGCCTATATACATCATACGGATATGTAATGACAGTGATGACAATAATAGTAGTAATGATGATGTTAATATTAGGCCTATAACACTTGTCGTGCTCCTCCGTGTTGCATATATGCATATAATACACAGTCTTTGACAGTGACAAACACACACACACACACACACACACGCACATACACATTATTTATGCCATGAGTGAAAGCTTTTACATGTTGGTTTGATCATCATTCTTTAATACTAAATAAAAGCTGAAGTTACCGATGAACTGCAATGTGTGAACAAAAAATAATAATGACTGCTAATATCTCTTGCATCGCCCCTAACCTTGTAAAACAAAACGCAACTAGAAATGTCGCTTTGGCGACTGGTATGCCTCCGCCATAATGCATGATTTTCCCAATGGGTCTAGATAGTACATGTGGACAATGTGTGATTACATTTTCACAAAATTGGCAAAATATTGAAATGACAAGTTTGTCACAAATGTGTTGAATGTTCATCTTCCTTGACCTAGGTTTAATTGGATGAATAGGAGAGCATGTATCTAGGGATTTAAGGACTTTAACTTGACTTTGACCCATTCATACATTTAGGCATTGAGTAATTTTCAAGGTACAGGTGTGGAGAAAAAGTGCAATTTCTGAATTGAATAGTAAATTGTTACCATTTTCATCAGGCCCTTGACCCTAAAATTCATAAGATAATCACTTTCAGGTAGAACATGCATAATATGTACTAAGTTTCAAGATAACTTGAGCCACTTCCGAGATATGGAGGAAAAAGTTAGTTCAGCACTTTCACTTGATCTTTGACCTTTTGACCTTTGAGGCAAAAAAACAAGAAAAAAAAAACTTTCCAGAGAATTTCTATTAGGTTACACATGTATGCATACACCAAGTGTTAAAAAAAAAAACCCTGCTGGCATTGCATGATAGGAGGGAAATAGTAAAATTTTGAAGTGTTGCACTTGACCTTTGACCCCATGAACCCTACATTCTCTAGATAATCACTGTTAAACTATTCCAGTCAGTATATGTATATACTATGTTCCATGAAGATACCTTGAACAATTTTCCAAGGTATGGAGAAAAAAAAGAAGCTTTAATATTTTTACTTGACCTTTTGACCTTTGACCTCATGACCAAAACTTTCACCAGAGAATCTTAATTGGGTAATACATGTATACACAAAGTTTCAAGAAAATATCTTCAGGCATTCAATAGATATGGTGGAAATAGTGAAATTTTATGTATTTGACCCTGACCTTTTGACCTTTGACCTTTGACCTCATGACCCAAACTTTCACCAGAGAATTTTAATTTGGTAATACACGTATACACTAAATTTCAAGAAAATATCTTCAGGCATTCAATAGATATGGTGGAAATAGTGAAATTTTATGTATTTGACCCTGACCTTTTGACCTTTGACCTTTGACCTCATAACCCAAACTTTCACCAGAGAATCTTAATTGGGTAATACATGTATACACTAAGTTTCAAGAAAATATCTTCAGGCATTCAATAGATATGGTGGAAATAGTGAAATTTTATGTATTTGACCCTGACCTTTTGACCTTTGACCTTTGACATCATGACCCAAACTTTCACCAAAGAATCTTTATTGGGTAATACATGTATACACTAAGTTTCAAGAAAATATCTTCAGGCATTCAATAGATATGGTGGAAATAGTGAAATTTCATGTATTTGACCTTGACCTTTTGACCTTTGACCTTGAGCATGTGCACCCAAAAGTTGATAGGCACAACTTCACCCTCTAATATACATACATGCCAAGTTTCATTAGGATACCTCAACAGGTTTTGATAGTTACCTTGTCCACAAAATTCATTACGGACGGACGGAAGGACGGACGGACGGACAACCTGAAAACATAATGCCTCCGGCACCACTTCGTGGCGGAGGCATAACAAAAGGAAATGTGAGGATGCCATCGGGGAAAATGGCCCGCTCTGATTGTTCTTTGTCTACTACTTGTTGCAGAAAATGAAATTGTTTGAATCAAGCCAGTTACCAGTTCCCACGAATGTACAATAGTGTGCAAACTTTTGGAAATTGCTCCAATGAGAAGTAAACATTTTTTTTTTTGTTTTTTCTAACCCACCTGTTAAAATCCGGTATATTTCAATACTTACAATGCAGTTTACATGCATTAGCTATACATTGCTAGTCGGGCTAGCCTCGAGCATGCTGTCATGTCCCCAGCATGATCAACCCTTATCATAAATATTTCCATGAAATTTGAATAGCGCCTCTTGTATGAGTAAAATGGCCGCACGCCCTCCTTTCTGTATCACGAAGATTACGTAATGGACCTAGCTTGTACTGTAGAGGAGTCGTCGAATGGGGGGGGGGGGGCGGGGGGTGCATCTCCACAAACATACAAACACACACACACACACACACACACACACACACACACACACACACACACACACACACACAAAGGGCGGTGAGTTGGCTCAGTCGGTAGCGCATCTGCCTCACGATCACGCGGCCCGGGTTCGAACCCGAGTCTGGACTGAGCAATGTTGTGTGTAAACATACCGTCCCCTCTGTAAGAGTCAAAACACTCTGTCCCTCGGATAGGACATAAAATGGAGGTCCCGTGTATGAGAGAGTCACAGCTCATGCACGTAAAAGATCCCGCTTCATTCATTCATCGCAAAGAGCAGGGTGTCTGACCCGGTGAAGTGGTCCCACCCCACATCCAACTGGACCCCATGGAAGACCAGCTTAGTGTAGCTGAATATGGGCTATCCAGCCATCTTCACAGATGGAAAATGAACAACAACAACATTTTTTTTTAACACACAAAAACGGACGAAAACGGGGAAAGAAACATCGAGAAAAAAAAAACACTCTGAAGACTCCGGGCTTTCTAGCGTTCTGCTATGGGATTCTCACCGTTGAATGGGAAAGGAGGGGGTTAGGGAGGGGCATTGATCCTTGACAAAACCAACCATTAACAGCCCCCCCCCCCCTCCCCACGCGGCTGGACCAAAGATAACGGCGCTCTTAGAAATAAAAAAAAAATGCCGCGGCATATCATGACATCCCCATTTCCGCCTTCAGAGACTGTATTACAAGGAACGCTCTCAGAGAGAATACGTTGCTTACCTCACGCATTGGTCGAATGGAAAAAAAGGTCATATTCCCTGGACCCCTCCTTGTATTTGGTGCTGCGTCATAAGCTGAACATGGTGCACGTTGACATCACATACTAAACACGCAAAAACGAACACACATTTAAAACACCTTTTGGAAAGTATAGATCTGTTCAGTTTTAAAACACGTGTATTACGTCATCCGTAACAGGGGGCTTTCAAAACAAGACGAAAAAAGAATGAGATTGAATTTGTTATGCAATGAGTCAGTTGTGCATTGCTATGCTATGTCAGTGCACAAACCCAGTAGGATCGACCGCTAGTTGTTAGGCATAGGGCTGCATGTACTTGACAGTCGTAAATATAAATCTAACCCCCAAATCTCTCAAGGGGCGACCAATGTTGTACAGAGGCGGATAAATGTAGTCTGGTCAGTTAGCTTCTCTCTGTACTGGTCGGGGATTAGGTAATCGCATAGACACAATCATCATCAAATTTCCAAAAGTTAGAAAGAGACTAAATATTGCTTCACAGCAGCAAATATAAAATGCGGGAGAATACTAAAATTTACATGGATAATGTCAATGTTGCTAACAGCATATTTATTCACCGACCTGCCTTCTCGTAGGTCTGAAACAGAGACAAGATTACACAAGCAAATTTCTTTTCTTACTACACAATGGAACACATCACTCATCACTTAATTCTACACCTTTGGAGACCTTTACTTCCTTAACACTTCTTAAGGGAAGGGGAGGGGTTTTTAGTAGGGATATATGATGTTGATGGGTGTGGCCACTTATCTCGACGTCGGCATGGACGCGGGATGAGGTTCTCGCCTGCGTCCGTTGAGCAGTCTGCTGTCACGACCTCATGAAACACTTCGTCACCATCACCGTCTACCTTATATCAGTCTGACAGGGCGATTCAACATCTCCGATGACACCAGTCGACTATTTGGAGTTCGTTACACCCCAGATTGGTGTAAACCAAAATTTTGTCTTGTCGTGGTGTACAGTTTCTCAACTTGTCGTGATGTTGTTCACCAGTTAACTCGTTAACTCTTGGGCAGTTCAACCAAGATCCTCGTCACATTCACAGCGTCGATAGAGTTTAGTTGATTAATATGGAGGGGAGCATGATGTACAAGGAAGGGGATCTCCTGACTCTATCTATGTGGTCTCCAACTATTCTTGACCTTCTCTATCTTCCGGTCTCTCTTATCACGTAGCTCCTCTGTTCTGTTTCCCCTCTAATAATCTTTGCTTAAACATGGTCTTTTATAACAAATTTACTATTGGCATCCTTTCCCTAAAATATTTCATTGGCTAAATCTTATTTTGGGGTGTGATCTTCACTAGAAATTAATTTCTTATTGGTCAAATGTTTCATCAGCTCCTCCCATTTGTTTCTATGAAACTCCATTTTCTCTGATTCATCTCAATTTCCGATTAACTCGCCCACTGTCTTTTAGTTTCTTTATTTCCTTCTTCTCTGTAACCACTGGTCAAGACTTTATTGTTTCTTGGACAGCAAAACGATAAACCAAATGAATGCCAGAGTCCTTATGACGTCCAACGTCACCGTCATCGTTGTTCTGAGTCGTTGTCCCTGAATTTGTCATTGGATTTCCTGTCTGACCCACTCCACTAAAGTACATTAAAATAAAAGTGAGAAATTCTGGCTGGAGAACGACCTTCTAACCCAGAGGGTCATTCATGTTTAGGGATCAGAGGGCAAAAACACGTCATTCCCGTAATTTGGATTGGGGCTTTGGGGATGGAGAGTGCAGGGGACTGACCACTAGCTGGAGAATTTAAGTAGCCAATGTCAAACGCATAAATTCCTAAGACCAATAACTTTTCTTGGGAGAGGAGAAGTGACAAAAAAAAAGAACTCTAGCTGGAAGCAAAATAAAGGGTTTCATCGACTCCAAGAAGGGGAAAAGACTGATTCACTGACGTCACAGGGTGACTTGGAAAACAACTGCAATGCTTCTGTTTTCTTTAACTTTCTATCCTATTCTGTTCCATTCTTTATTATATGTGCTAGTAGCCATCTGGGCTACATAAAGTAATTCCAGTAATCTTTTATACATTTCAAATTTGATAGCCGTAACCGATAAAAAGAGTGGCTTCTAGATGTAGCTTCAGACTTCTATTGATGTAACCGTGGGTATGAATGAAACCATTTTTTAAAAAACATGATACCCCGTTGGTACGACTAAGAGTATTCATTGCATTAAGATGGCCCTATACATATCATGTTTACAGGCGTCACGACATCTTGAAAAGAATAGCTCATGCATGGTTGGGTCGCGGGAAATGCATAAATATATGAATGCACAAGTAAACCCCGTAGAACCAGCCTACGGTTTGGTGACACTCAGGAGCAAAACATCATTCTGTCCATATGTAATAACCGAGAAGATGAATATTTTCTCGTTGTTTTTTTTTAATCGAAATTTGTTCAAAATAAAACAGAGGTTGAAAATATTAAAAAAAAGTTCGTTAGTAAACAATTTCATTTTCCATTTCCTGATTGACGAACCGTCGGAATAACGAGCGCTATTTCATTTAAGAACTAATAAACATTCAGAACAAATCAACAAATGTTGGGAAAATGAATTATATTAACTTACGAATTTTTAAATGAATGAATGAATGAATGAAAGATTGTTTATTGATCATCAAACTTCACAGCCGAATGGCTGAATTGGTCTGATTTACATCGATAAAAATACAGTGAGACAAAATTGATTACATATACAAGACACAAAGAAATATAATTCATTAAGACGACGACGACAACAACAACAACAAACATCAGTACATCAATAGTGGCAATACATTAAGTATATAAATCACATTACAACAAAGGTTGAGTTGAGTGAAAAGAAAATTAAACCCGGTTTACATATATGTACCTTATATCCTCCATTATTGACATATCACAACTATTTCAGCTAATAAAAAGGTTAAGGAGAGGGAGGAGGCGTGGAAGGAGGAATATTGAGAGATAGAGAATGCTACATGAAGTGTGAGGCTGAGACAGGAACAGAGTGACGTGGAGAGAGGAGATACTAATAGAGGCTTGGGGAGGAGAAAAGGGAGGCACAGAGGGAGAGCAGGAGAAATGTAAGTATAACGGAGAAGAAGAAGAGGAGTGAGTAGGGGGAAAAAAGGAAGGAAAGAAAGGGAAAGAAACTGTATGTATCTGGGTAAGAGTAAAAATAGACAATTCAAACATAATGAAAATAAAGATGTAAGCACATTATTGCACTTCAGTTGAAATAAGGACAAATAATGACATAAACATGTATCTATTTAAACTTCTACATATAAACACTTAGAATTATTCAATCTTACGAGTTCTTTAATTATCAAAATATATACAGAAATAGATACACTATATAGGCAATTGTGAACTAATGCAAAACCAATGATAATAATATGATTCCGTCATTAAATAATTAAGTCTCAAACTTTCACCAAATCTCTGAAGGATATATGCGTGTATTCAAATTTCATGAACATAACTTGCTTCCTTTCTAATCTCTTAACCATTACCCTTCAGACTCTGACTTGTACCACAAACAATCAAATTTTGTTGGCTAAAGCTCTCTATGGACAGAACACAGCCAGCTGCCCGCTGGCTCTGCAGCACTACGCACTCCGTACACCCCCTGCACACAGCCAGCTGCCCGCTGGCTCTGCAGCACTACGCACTCCGTACACCCCCTGCACACAGCCAGCTGCCCGCTGGCTCTGCAGCACTACGCACTCCGTACACCCCCTGCACACAGCCAGCTGCCCGCTGGCTCTGCAGCACTACGCACTCCGTACACCCCCTGCACACAGCCAGCTGCCCGCTGGCTCTGCAGCACTACGCACTCCGTACACCCCCTGCACACAGCCAGCTGCCCGCTGGCTCTGCAGCACTACGCACTCCGTACACCCCCTGCACACAGCCAGCTGCCCGCTGGCTCTGCAGCACTACGCACTCCGTACACCCCCTGCACACAGCCAGCTGCCCGCTGGCTCTGCAGCACTACGCACTCCGTACACCCCCTGCACACAGCCAGCTGCCCGCTGGCTCTGCAGCACTACGCACTCCGTACACCCCCTGCACACAGCCAGCTGCCCGCTGGCTCTGCAGCACTACGCACTCCGTACACCCCCTGCACACAGCCAGCTGCCCGCTGGCTCTGCAGCACTACGCACTCCGTACACCCCCTGCACACAGCCAGCTGCCCGCTGGCTCTGCAGCACTACGCACTCCGTACACCCCCTGCACACAGCCAGCTGCCCGCTGGCTCTGCAGCACTACGCACTCCGTACACCCCCTGCACACAGCCAGCTGCCCGCTGGCTCTGCAGCACTACGCACTCCGTACACCCCCTGCACACAGCCAGCTGCCCGCTGGCTCTGCAGCACTACGCACTCCGTACACCCCCTGCACACAGCCAGCTGCCCGCTGGCTCTGCAGCACTACGCACTCCGTACACCCCCTGCACACAGCCAGCTGCCCGCTGGCTCTGCAGCACTACGCACTCCGTACACCCCCTGCACACAGCCAGCTGCCCGCTGGCTCTGCAGCACTACGCACTCCGTACACCCCCTGCACACAGCCAGCTGCCCGCTGGCTCTGCAGCACTACGCACTCCGTACACCCCCTGCACACAGCCAGCTGCCCGCTGGCTCTGCAGCACTACGCACTCCGTACACCCCCTGCACACAGCCAGCTGCCCGCTGGCTCTGCAGCACTACGCACTCCGTACACCCCCTGCACACAGCCAGCTGCCCGCTGGCTCTGCAGCACTACGCACTCCGTACACCCCCTGCACACAGCCAGCTGCCCGCTGGCTCTGCACCAGCTGCCCGCTGGCTCTGCAGCACTACGCACTCCGTACACCCCCTGCACACAGCCAGCTGCCCGCTGGCTCTGCAGCACTACGCACTCCGTACACCCCCTGCACACAGCCAGCTGCCCGCTGGCTCTGCAGCACTACGCACTCCGTACACCCCCTGCACACAGCCAGCTGCCCGCTGGCTCTGCAGCACTACGCACTCCGTACACCCCCTGCACACAGCCAGCTGCCCGCTGGCTCTGCAGCACTACGCACTCCGTACACCCCCTGCACACAGCCAGCTGCCCGCTGGCTCTGCAGCACTACGCACTCCGTACACCCCCTGCACACAGCCAGCTGCCCGCTGGCTCTGCAGCACTACGCACTCCGTACACCCCCTGCACACAGCCAGCTGCCCGCTGGCTCTGCAGCACTACGCACTCCGTACACCCCCTGCACACAGCCAGCTGCCCGCTGGCTCTGCAGCACTACGCACTCCGTACACCCCCTGCACACAGCCAGCTGCCCGCTGGCTCTGCAGCACTACGCACTCCGTACACCCCCTGCACACAGCCAGCTGCCCGCTGGCTCTGCAGCACTACGCACTCCGTACACCCCCTGCACACAGCCAGCTGCCCGCTGGCTCTGCAGCACTACGCACTCCGTACACCCCCTGCACACAGCCAGCTGCCCGCTGGCTCTGCAGCACTACGCACTCCGTACACCCCCTGCACACAGCCAGCTGCGGCTCTACATATTCTTGAATTGTGTAAAAAAAAAACTGTTAGAAAGAGTGGTTGAATGAATGCATTTTTCTTTGTACTGTCTTTTTATCACCAGTGAAGGTAGTGATGATTTGACAGTACAAAGAAATGCATTCATTCAACCACTCTTTAACAGTTTTTTTTTCTTCGATCATATGTGTACATAAAGTGATTGTTCCATTATGTTAATGTCCCTGTTATGTGTTGTTGTTATGTCCCTGTAATGTGTTTTGCGTTTATGTCCCTGTAATGTGTTACGTGTGTGTATACATACTTCATAATATATACACACATTTTCCTCTTTGACACAGCACACTTCACCTCAAATAATGAACCAAGAGCCCAAAACAACACCCTATCTCTCTTGCTTGCTCTGCAGGACAACCAGCTCACATTTTCTTATCAACGTACTCTTTAGATAAATGACCAAGAAATGAAGACAAAAAAAAAAAAGTTTGCTGATATTTTTTCTTCTGTGAGGTTTACTATTCCACTCTCCACTTTAAAAAAAAAAAATGTAAACCAATTAAGAGCCCAAAACAGATTCTAGCAGACGATATCCAATAGTTATACGGTTAAGTCTAGAAGTGAATCTTCCTGCATGGTCATTATTGGAAACGCAGTACAGCGAGTGTGGTAACGGCAACGGTCCGGGTTATTTTTTTCTATGGTAGATTTAAGTGGTATGATAAAAAGAACGATGTCTGGTTCAGTTACAATCAGTTCCCCAGCTAATAAATTTATCTTAAACAAAAAATCAATCTTTACTGCGATGGGTGATTTTGTTGCTCTTGAGATCTAACATTTTGGGTGACTTTCTTTTTTTAAAGAACCAGACAATTCTTTGGCGCACCACAGCCAAAAACACGACCGTTGCCGATACCGTGCTCAGTGCAACCGATGAAGACGTTCGTGGTCGCCAGTTGTCTTCAGTCCCGCAGCACGCCGAGTGAGTCAGGAATTTAGAGTCACTGGAATCTGCATGGTGCCGTCCGTCACTGGCCAAACACCTAGCAACAGGAAATAGAAAACAAAACAAAACCCACAAAATTTGACCTGGCGTTGATACAAAATAAGGTTTGCCAATCCTAATAAGAAATACATTAGCTGTCTACATTTTGAATGGTTGTAATAGAAAATGTATTACACGGACATGCAGTGGTTGTTAAATTAACCAAGTACAGTCATAATTGTATTCTACCGTAACGCATGGCCCTCCCTTTAGCCAGGGAGGTTGTCTCTCCAACCTCCCCGTTTTAGCTACACGAAAAAGAAATGTTCAAATGCGCCGAAAGAATATTAAATGTCGAGCGTAATCTTCCGAACAATGATTGTTTCGTCCTTTCCAAAACAGCGTGTACGCATCACTTACAGTTATCGGCGGTTGTGGTCAAGCCCACGAGACCGCCGCCCTATACTCCCGGAGGATGATGTCCACCCAAACGGATGCTCTTCTTCGCCCGGTTTACGATGATGATGCAGGTGCAGGGACGGACACTTCCTCACGTTGAGTAGCAGAGTAGGGTCAACCGTAACCTCTTCACACGCTCCTTCACAGGCGACACGATGGCAGACTGGTATATCCTCGCTGATGCACCAGGCGTCATTCTCCCCCTTTTATACTTTTTTTCAAATCAAACTACATGCACCTCTATTACAGCCAATCAAAGAAGCAAAATATAGCCACACCTTGCTCTCGGGACAACATCCCTGGTCTTCATTGGTGGAAGTAAAATTACCTGACCCTCATCACCTGATCCAAAGTGGGTGTGGCTAACACTCCTACCCAAATAGTCCTTTCAAAATAGAATTACATGCAAATGCATGCATAATTTCAGCGCTTGTTGCTATGTAAGGCAAGCTTTACTAACTAATAAAGAAAGGATCACACACAATGAAACACGGTATGTTGCCCCCTGGCTCGGCTTGGCGGAGAACGTCAACATGCTTAGCATTCAAGTTTCCCTTCCAGAACTTAAAGGAAAATTCGACCCCATGTTCTACTTAGCAAAAAAAAAAAAAAAAGTAACTCATCCAAATAGATCTAGACCTTTTTTTCTCGATATCGGACGTGAAATGAGGTTGAGGGACATCAGGGTGTGACATCCTTCTTCGACACAGTAATATCTGTCGCAAGTGCAAACGCACAAGCTTAGTGAGAAGGAAATGATGTATAATCAGCCAAAATCTAGTTCTTCGGATAAGGGGTCGTTCAAAATCTATTGAAAATCTTCATTTTGTCTAAAGTACATTTCTGATCTCCAACCATAATTGCTAGAAATTCACTTCTTTAGAATCATTTGATGCAAACGGCTTAGCCCTACAGTGCTTACGTCCTATATTTTTCATGTAAAAAAAAAAAGAATGCTTCTTGCCGACTTGTGCACAAACACATAAGAGATTTTCGAGGTCATAATATCTTCCCCTCATCTTATTTACCCACGTAACTTTAATTGATTTTACATTTCTGGAAAGTCGTGTGAGATTATAGAACTCCATACTTTCTTATATTTGCCTGATTATATTGAAACATTCTTTGTTGTGTTTGCTTGATTTGAAAAAAAAAAATGTTCTGTCTTCAAATCAACTTGACCACGAAGTGTCTTTCCCTTTAAAGGCAAGCGTGGAATAAGGGATGAAAAGAAAAGCCAATCTTTTGAATCTTCCTCGTCAAGTCACCTGCCTTCCTATTCATTCCCTCAGGTTCAGTTTTCGAATAGGTCGTGAATGTCACCTTTGACAGATCAGACAAGTGCACTGAAGAGATTTGCATTTCTCAACGGAATCCTTTCAACAGCAGAAGTTTGTTGAAGTGCATTACATAATATTTGATCTCTTCGCTGACGCGCCAAGTTGTTGCTGTTGTTATTGTTAAAAGCTTTCACACTTTCCTTTTCATTCTACCGTATTCTCTCAATATACCCCTTGGTCAATGAAAGCGGATTACGTCAAACATTCCTAGTCAAATTCCATGCAAATGCGTACAACATATCGGGGCTTGTTGCTACGTAAGGTAAGGTATGTCGACTAACAAAAAGGAGCACATATCGCTCACCTCCGGGTTCGGCTTGCCAGGGGAGGTCATCTACTTAGCATTCATTTTTGCCCTCCGCAACTTAAAGGTAAACTGCAAGCCTTGTTAATAGCAAAATAAAAGAAAAGTAGCAAAGTCACGTGACATTGCAGACATTTTTTTTTTTGGCGATTTTGAAAGAGAAGTGATGTTGTGGAAACGACAGTTCAACATGTTTCTCCAGAAAGAGTAATAACTGTCCCAAGTGCAAATGCACAAGCGAAGAGGTAACTTTCGATGTAAAATTCGTCACCACAGTAAACTCACTCTTCGGAAGGTTCGTTATGTATACATGTATCAATTAACTTATCGATAATATTCTTATGACTGTTTCCAAAGTTATCATAATTGCCAGAACTTCACTTCTCTAGAAGCATTGGACATGGGTTTACAACTCATTCTTCTCCTTTTAAAATGAAAAGACGATTATTTTTGAAGAATTGAGGAAAGTGGGGACAGGATACTTTCAAAATTATAACATCTCTTCATCTAGTTTTCCTACGTATCTATGATTAACATCACAATTTTTGGAAAACTTTCCTGTGTTTACTTGATCCTAATAAAGCAGTCTCTGTTGTGTCTGTTTATTGATTTAGAATTTTCTGTCTCTCTTTAAATTGACTTGAGCAGGGAGTTTTCCCTTTAAAGCAAGAGGGGACTACACAGGGATGGGAAAAACACTAATCTTTCTCGGTCCAATAATCACATGCCTTCCCCACCCTATATTCATTCTTTCGCGTTTTGTTTTCGAATAAGGCGTGATCCGCCAGAGACAACAGATGGTCTGCCACACTACATCGTCTGGCGTATAATACACGGCTACTGAATCGGTTTGCATTCCTCATCACGTTAAAGGAATGGTGCAGTTTTGGTTGAGACCTGATTTCAGGTTTCTAACATTTTTTGGGGGAAGGTAATGAGAAACCTCTTATAAAATATGAAAGAGCATGTAATTCTATGAGGAATTCAATGTTTATTTGATGAAAATTGGTTTTGAAATGGCTAAAATATCAAAAAAAAAAAGAGCAATTCTAATAAAGTGTGGGACCCACACTTTATTACGATCGCTTTGTTTTACTTTGTTTTTGGATGTTACAGTCATTCCAAACACCGATTTTCATCAAATAAACTTTGAATTCCTCTTAAAATGGTATGCTGTGTACTATAATTATCATACGTGTTTTCTTGGTATCTCGCAAAAAGTTAAAAGCTCAATTCTCATCTTCACCAATACTGTACCATCCCTTTAACCCTAAAAGGGCCGGGGGGGGGGGGGGGCGGATACCCCCCCCCCCCCACCCCTCTCGACGTTCGCGCTATAATTCTGTAACGCGAGAAGGCCTCATGGCGAGGGTTCTTGACTTTCTTCGTTCAAGTCTTGCGCAACTTTTGAGACCAAATTTGCAACGTCCGCGCATTCTTTTGCGAAGCCACGCCCATTTTTGTAACGGAATGTCGCCTCAAAACGGGCACAATTTTGTGATTTTGTGTACATTTCCTATGGAAAACAGTGCTCTGTCATGAAAGTCATAAAAACCTGATTATTTTTACAATTAATCACTTTCATTGATTAATTTTGTGCTAATTATGGTAGAAAAGTGGTCAGTGACAATTTCCAATGAAAAAACAAAGAAAAAACAAAAGTTGAAAAACAAAGAAATACATAAGAAATTCTGAAAACAATAAAATACATAAGAATTGAAATGAGTTTTGGAAGTTTTTGTGATGTACAATTGTTGAATATGCTAAAACAGATTTACAGATCAAAAATTAGACTCTCAATGCTTTTAATTAGGCTAAAATATCATCTTGAGCTTAATTTGAATAATTAATTAATTAAAATTAGAAATTGATTGTTTCAAAAATTCTTATGACACAATCTTGTAGATTATGACGCGGGTCTCACGCATGCAAAATTTCATCGCGATCGCACCACCGATGGCCGAGATCTGGGGGGGGGGGGGGCGGCGAAATCCACCCCCCCCCCCCCGGTCTGAGCATAGCCAAAAAAGCCCGGCCCCTTTAGGGTTAAGTGATTCATTCAATAGCCGAAGCTTCTATGGTAATGCGTTATACAGTCTCGACGTTTGTTGCTATGTGAGGAAAGCTGTGCCGATGTAAGAGCGGGGAAAACAGACACAATAAAGGACACAATATAGGCTACCCGGAGTCGTCTACAGACCTGTTCAGTTTGGATGCTGTTTTTTTTTTTTCAATCAACCATAACTGGGGGCTTCAGTATGCTTAACGAAAGTTGATTCATGCACAGGCATTTATTCACCGTACTCATTGCACAACCATTATATTATCTTTTCTACTTATTTTGGAAGTCCCCCATTTATGGCCAAGATTAGCTACAGAATTATAAAACCGAATAGGTCTAGACCTGCATGCTTCGCAGTCATTGCTCCCTTCCACGATTTAAAGGTAAACTCCAATCCATGATCTACTTAACAAAAGAAAGAAGAAAATTATATAATCAAGGTGAAATAAAAGACGTTTTATCAACATCAAATGTGAACGAGGTTTTGGATTTTTTAACATTTCATCAGAGTTTAACATAATTTCCCCCAAACAATGATACCTGTCCTATATATTAGATGCACAAGACATAGTGACAAGGAAATACTTTCATCATCGAAAAACTCATCATTCGAGAGGTTCGTTAAAAGAATGAAATCATAAAAGCATTCTTTTTTTATAACACACCTAGTATGATCTTCTCTTCTGATATCATATTGCTAGAACTTCACTTCTGCGGAATTGTTTGATGTAAATATGTCTCCCATTTCTTCTTTTTCATGTGAAAAGAAAAATGTGGAAGACTTCTGCACAAACAAACAAGAGATTTTCGAGGTGATATGACATCGACCCCTTTTTTAATTTGCCGACGTGACTACATAGGATCGATAATACATTTCTGGGAAAACATGTGAAAATTGGGAATTCAATAACTTTCTTAAGACTTTATTGCCCAATTGTAATGAAACATTCTTTGTTGTGTTTGTTTGGTTGAAAATGTTCTTCCATTCTCACCTTGACTAAATTTTCCATATCTCCCTTTAAAGCAAGAGGGAACTAAGGGTTTGAAAAAAGAAACAGGTCAAGCTTTCTCTTAAATTTTCCTCGGCAATTCACCCGCTTCGTACCTCCGACTGAGACGACAGATGGTCTGCTACGACATTCTGTGACGTAATAAACCATTCAAGCCACCCTTTGTCAATGAAGGAGTAAACTAGCCAATCTTTGCCCTCGTCTTCACAACAAAGCGGGAGCAGTAAACGTTCCTATAAGTCAACCGAGTCCTTTCAAAAGTCGAATTACGTGAAAATACGTACAAAGTCTCTGCGATTATTGCTTGCTATGTGAGGCAAGGTATGTCGACTGAGATTGAAAGGACAGGCACACACAGTACCCCCCCCCCTCCCTGTCGGGTATTCATCTATATCTTCCATTCACAACTTAAGGGGAAATTCCTCTCCATTTTCTATTTGACAAATTGAAAAAAGAAGGTAAAATGGTAGACGTTTTTATCAATATTGGACGTGAAATAAGGTTGTGGAATATGAGAGTTTAGAATGTTTCCCAAATGATTAACATTGTCCCAATTACAAATGTATGAGTGACAAAGAAATGATATCATCACTTTAAAAAGAAAACAATTCTTCGAAATGTTCGTACACTCCAAAAAAGAAACAACGACCATTCCTTTGTCGATAGCGCACCTATGAACTTCTCAGCTATTATCACAGTTGAACAGCTTACATTTCCTTCTTGTTTTGTGTGATAAATATGAATATTGATTGAAGACTTGTGCACGCAAGAAAACAAGAGATTTTCGAAATCATTACATCACTCCCAGTTTAATTTGCCCATGTGAATCTTGTTGAAATTAAATTGTATATTTCTGGAAAGTTCTGTGAAAAATTAGAATTCCGTAATTTTCCTAACTTATTGTAATGAAACAATGTTTGTTGTCTTTGTTTGATTTATTTTTCTCTCATTTCTAAAATCAACTTGACCAAAGAGTGATTTTCCCTTGAAAGCAATAGGGGAATTAAGGATGAAAAAAAAAATATCAAGCTTTCATTTTAATCTTTCTCTGTAATTCACCCACCTTCCTATGCATTTCCTTCGGTTTGGTTTTCCAATAAGGCGTGAATGTCACCTTAACCTCGACAAATAGGTCTGCAAAACGACTCGTCTGACCATGCAGGGCGACCCGAGAAGTTATGCGCTTAATGACAGGTGGTACCCAGGTGTTTTGACAAAAGAGAACATTCAGTAATCAGGACTAGCGCTCTTATCTTACAGGTGGTACACAGGTGCTTTGACAAAAGACAGCATTCAGTAATCAGGCCTAGCGCTCTTTCAACAGAAAAGATTTCCCCCTGCTGCAGTTCGCTCTCTCTTTCAGTGTGCTAGCAACAATCAATGTGTGAGCTTTAATTTAAATTGGAGCAGCGAACCAAAATGCAATGTAAAGTAGAAAATTACGCTGGAACACACTTTAGTGGAATTCTATATTGGGAAGATCACAATTTTGATATGCCAGATTAAAAGATACACAGCTAGCATGCGCATAATTTTTGTTCATTTTTAAGAGGACCTAATTTCCATTTCAGTTCGATTTACGTATTATGAAGAGTAAAGAAATGTATGTTAATAATGTTAAATTCTCTCCTAAGTACTGTTCTAAATAGATTCTAGTATTTCATTGAAATATTGCGTTGAAATATAGCTTGTAATTCAATGAAATGTGAAACATTTTCTTCGTCTCTATATTTCGTCTTGGAGCTAGAGCGGCGCCGAGCAATATATCAACGCGAGGAGGAATGCTAGACATTCCATTGTACTGCTCTTTTAGAACCAAAGCATGTGTTTGCATCGATTTAATACGAAGAGTTGCCACTCCATCCGTAACACTTCCCTGCTCTGACGTACATGTCTGAATACTGAAGCGATTTGCATTTCCCATCATTAATTGAAATTGCCGAAGTTTATAGAAATCAAAATGTAGTCTCGACGCTTGTTGCTATGTGAGGCAGGCTTTAACAAAATAACATGGAGAAAAGGAGCACAGACAATGCGGACCAATTGCACCACCTTCGCGCGCTCACACATAGGCCCTATCTATAATTCTCCCTTGGAACATTTTACTAGGTGTTCTGGTCTTTGACAATAAAAAGAAAAGTCATACAAGCAGAATGGTTAGCAGTGTCATGAAAATCAGACATACGACAATAAAATAATGATTTTCAAAATAATGCTAACATGTTTTCGCAAAACAACCACGTAGGCCTATATGTCACTACTATACATGTGCGTATAATAACAAGAAAATAATGACATATAACAGCACATTCACTCTTCAACTTGCTTGTTTATAAATTATGTCATAAAGGCATTCATTTTGTCAACGTTGTGAACGTTTTTACCATTTTACGTACATTGATTTGTGTATTATTTTGTTCGCCAGGTTTATAGCACCTGAATGTGCTGTAAACCTGGATATAACTATGATAACGGGATAACTATAAAGAATGAATCTTTTGTATTAAGTAGACCTAACAGGCTAATGCGTCCATCTTTGTGAGTTTAGTAGCATTTTTCACTAAAGTACATTTTTTTTTTGTGGTTTTTATTCCCATATCATGTTCTCTGCACACTGATATTGCTGCCAAAATACTGAAAGGGACAGCGAACAGCTTGCTCGCTGGGTCTAAGCACAGACCTCCCTTGAGGTCAGTGTGATAGAGGAGTGAATGTATAAGTGCTGCCTTTTGTCAATGCGATTCATTAATCTTTATAAACACCTGTGATAGAGCGCATAACTTCTCTGGATCACGGAGCATGATGGGTAGGAAGGAGAGATTATTGTTTCTTCCCCAACTCTAGCACATCCCTGGTTGAATGTTATACGAACGTATGTAGCCCCAGCGCTTGTTGCTGTGTGTGGTAAGACCACCTTGCTATCAAAAGACAGATAAGAAAAGAGGCACACACATCAAAGTAACACATTATTATACCCTCCGGACTTCGGCTTGTCACTGGGCGCTTTCCTGGTCAGAATTATTTTCTTTCTTTTAACTTCCTCTCCTTGTTCTAGTTGACTATAAACGGAAACTTAGGGGTACAAGTCAAAAGACGGAAATTTTTCAAAATCAGGCGTATGACGAGGTTTTATAGAATCCCTAAATTTAACATGTTATGTAACATGAAAGTTAACAAATAATGGTCAACTATATAATGTATTCAGAGTGAACAGGAAATGATGTCATTATTTAAAACTCACCACTTCTCCGATTGGAGCGGTGGAAAGATGTCATAAAATCAGTCCTTTTCTTTTACATTTTAAGTCAAGAAGCTTTGATAATTAATGTAATATAGGCTGCAGGCTCCCAGGTTGTTGTTTTTGTTTGTTTTTGTTTTGCTCGTTAAAAAAAAAAAAGAATCGGAAACAAACTAACACCAACGAATTTCCAAAGGTTCCGCCCTTAGATTATTCTCGTCTGAGCAGGGGGTGGGGGGGGGGGGTAGTGGTCTTGAACCCAACCCCCAGGTTCCGCAGCCCCTATCCTCAACAACGTTCGTCGCCCCCCCCCCCCCCCCCCACCCCCCCCCCCCACCCCCACCCCCCGGTTCGTTGTTCCGAAGGTTCGTTAATTCGAAAATGAAATAAGGTTCGTTGTTCCGACGGTTCGTTAATCCGAAAAGATGTTTTTTTAAAAATCTTTATTTGAAGGTTCGTGATTGTACGCACAGTTCTTTTCATTGTCGGATTAGCGTATTGTTGTGGCCTTTTTCGATCGGCAACACCGGATTTAGAAATGTGGTCTACTTTCCAAAGGAACACAGATTTAATATACATGTATGTCAGTTGGGGAGAAAGTCCGTGAACATGTATCTTGCTCCTCCTCCTCCTCTTCTTCTTCTTCTTCTTTTCCTCCTCCTCCTTCGTCTTCTTCTTCCTCATCTTCCTGTTCTTTTCAATTGATTTGGAATATTTTTTTTTCTTTGGAATATAGTGTTTCAGTTGACTTAAAAAATTACCAAAATGTTGAAACGATTTAGTCAAACGTTCAAAAGTAAATTATTATTGACATTTGATCTGTTATATATTTCTAACTCTATCCACTCTCCATCTTTTTATTCTCTCTTTCTATCCTGATTTATTTTATGTTGTTTATTGTGTGTTTCATCTGTGACTGTCATGTTATGTCACATGGGGCCTAAATTACAAACAAGATTTGTGTGCTTCTGTTGAGTTGGTCCCCCACACTTTGTAGAAAAATTATTCTGTTCAAATGTCACTTTTGTTGCAGACTTTTCATGTCGAAATAAATGAAATGAAATTATTTTGTTGTTGTTGTTGTTTGTCTGTTGGCCTTTGATGTCACCATGTACCATCCCAGTTTAGCTTCCTATGAAACGCTGCAACAGGGATTACTTCTTCAAGGTTCAAGGTGTGTATGATGCAGGGCCTAGTATGAATTTAATATTCACCCTGTTAAAATCCCAACACAAAATTACCTGTTTGTGTACTAGTAACTTCTCGGGACATATACCCTCCTTATCTGATACAGTGATCTGATAGTCAGATCGATCACTGTATAGCTATCATGTTCCATGTAAATTTACTGTATGTGTAGCCCTGTAGACCTATTTCGTGATTGATCTGATTGGCATCTTTCTGAATAACTATACACAGCCCAGTCGCTGTACATATGGTACGTCGCGACAGGGCTGTACGCGCGCGACCACCAACCACTAGGAGAGCGACGTAATCGTATTACGATAGCTTTGAATTTTGATACTTAACATCATTTTTGTCACCTCAAACTCAACGAGTATACTTTTCAATATTTACTCTACATCTGATGCTATCAGTATTCAAATGTACGCAATGAAACTTACCGAAATTGATCATCATATCCAGCATGTCCACACGGCTGCACGGTACACAATCTTTCACGCCAGGCCTAACTATACACAGCCCAGTCGCTGTACATGGTACGTCGCGACGTACCGACGGTCAGGAATTGCGCCAGAAAGTGTCATTTATTTGTTCCACGGACTTATCGCAAGTGGTCTCCATGGACCCAGTGTGGCGAACTATTCTTCTGTAATAGAAACATGCATTTAACGTGAGTAAAGTATTCTGTTTAAAGGAGAAAAGTATACATTTTCCTAAGTTTTGTAGTTGTGTTGAGGTTCCTCACTTTGAGGCTGCATGCCGCACTCGTCAGACGCTGTTTTCGCATAGCGTAACAGCGTCTGGTCGGGCTACTTTCTGAATTGATTTGGATTGAATTGAATTGAATTGAATTGAATTGAATTGAATTGAATTGAATTGAATTGAATTGAATTGAATTGAATTGAATTGAAATGAATTGGATTGAATTGAATTGAATTGAATTGAATCAAATTGAATTGAACTGAATTGAATTGATTTGATTTGAAGTGAAATGAATTGAATTGAATTGGGAATGAATTGACTCGTCGACTCATCGCCAGCAACAACATTCATATTTATTACAGCTGCAGCAGCCGACGGTCTGTGTACTGGTGTTTCCCTTCCGATGCCACAAATTGCGCCGCCCGCCCGCAAACCGGACCGCCCCAACTCGGAAAGATCATGATGTCCGCTGCTAGTGGTGATCATGGCGATGCAATTGCAGACGAACTTCACGTATTGGAAGCAGTTTATTGTCAGGATGGCGAGTTTGAGCTGCATGATATCCGGGAGGATGTTGGTAAGGTGATGCTCTTTTCTTATTGTATTATACAAACTACTGCCAACGTTAGATTTGCTCCGAAAGTTTTGCTTTTTGCGAGTGCACGCGATGGGAAGTGGTTTGGTCAGTCCCACGTATTATTAACGCCGTTATTACTAGCTTCTATGTAGTACAATGTAGATCTAGTTATTTTTCTCGTAAAATTTACAGCTGTCTGTGTAGCGCCTAGCTATCTAGCGGGTAGCCGCCACGCACGGCGGCCACTGCGGCGCGGATGCACCGTCACATCAAAAGCACCGATTGATAATGATGACAGCTTGATAGCCCGACCAGACGCCGCTTGCAGCAGTGCAGCGACATTGACTGTAATTTTACTGTGGCCAGGATTTAGTGTAGCGTACGGTGTCAAAATAAACAATGATAAATGTTAACCGCAGCAGTGACCCCATACGGACAAATACGTACTACGTTACAACGCCCCGCACCGGGGTTAAATAAATGTATGTAAATAAGCCATAATAAGTCATGATAAGTAATAAAAGATGTTCTCGATCCTGTAACAGAAATCAACTAGTGCCGTAGTGGTATTTGTAAGAGGGGATAAACTTAGTATATAAAATGTCGACAACTCGGGAAAGGTGCAAATTTTAATAGAGGAACTGAAGTCGAAGTCTGGCAGTACAGTAGAGCATTCTAGTGGTAGTGCTCTGATTTATTCTGGGGGCAACTCGAACTCGCCCTCAGTAAACTTCTGCATGAACATAATTTACATAACCCATATTTACATCTATGATCTAGATATATTCAAATTATCTATACAACAACCCATGGAACGGAGGACTTCAATAAAGTGGATTCAAGTCTAATTCAATACATGAACAAATAAGTAAAGGAGAGCATGACTCCATGAGATCTCTAGATGATGGAAGCAGGAGGGGGCGATTATGTATTGTAAGAATGGGAGCTGTCTGGGCTCAACTCAAGAATCAGGTGAGAAATGGAATGAGTGAACACACCTGGACAGAGACTCCAACCCAAAGCACCTTCTGATCTGGAGATTCTCCCGCCTGCGTGAAACCCCTAGTAAACGGGAGACTGAAAGTTGATGTGTGCGAAGCACCAAGTTCCTAGGGTTCTAGATGCTCTCTGGTGCTATCTAAGCTTATTTTTTCAATATACAATAGCAATAAGTAAGAAATCCTTTCCAACGGGAGACACAGAGCCAGGGCGGGAGAAATTAAATCTCAAGAAGGAGAACGGGAGATTTTGCAAAAATGGGTTTTCGGCGGGAGATCTCCCGTCGAAAACGGGAGAGTTGGAGTCTCTTCCTGGATAGAGAAAGATTGAAGCTGACAAAACTGAAGAAGAGGAAAGGTATCTGAAGTGATGGTCATGGAAGTGACAACTGAATATCATTACTTCACTGAATTATTATAAATGTCAGACTAGACTGATTAGTTATGACTGCAGCTTACAATTAGTTATCAATCATGTTATGACTGCTTGTGTATCAGGCTCCCAAAATTTAAAATTGTAGACAGGACAGGAGTGTCTGCATTTATTTAGTGTGGCCTAAATTCACTTTCATGTCAATTTGTGTTACAAAATGGCTTCAATAATACTAACTACTCTCATACTAGTTAGAAAGATTCTAAGAGTTTATTCCATCAATATCTGTTATCTCTCTGTATAAAGCTGCATGTATCGCAGCAGTATTATTTGCCATTTTTTCAGTGACATGTAGTGTCCACTGTGACGGTGTGCTTGTTTTGCTAGGAAACTTGTTTGAAGGTGTACAGCAAGCACGGTTGATCTTGGTAGATTTTTGTGTGTTGCTGCCCCCACTCAGGTGCCTCTTTTGTGAAGAGCAAAAGATTTTGGGAGCCCATCAGTGCAGGCTGTTTTCATACAATTTTGTAACCTCGCACCTGATCGATATGTTCATTGTTCCATGGCACATGTAGTTGACTGTCGAAAGCTGGTAAATTTACGCATGTACCGCTTGTCTGCTTTGTATATGCACAGGGCAGGCGGATTATGAACCTGTTTGATCTCTGTTGACCTGCAAAAAAGAATCTCGTTTGGGTTCATTGAAGGCGCTCAGAGAATCGGAGGAATGGGTTAACTGCAGAAGTGCTGCAGCCTCCTGCGGATCCTGATGAGTCAAATTTTTTTTACTGCACTGTGCACCTGTCACTTTTAATGTACATTAGTGAGATTTACACTTGTTCACCATGCCACCTCTTACTGATGCACAACACTTCACCATCCCGCAATATAGTTCCAACGAACTGCTGAAAGGAATTATTACCGGTACTTCAATGTTCAAGAATACCCCACCTGTCCCTTGATTAGCAACAGACCTACCGAGCTCATGCATCTGACAAAATAATCTAACCCAACCCAAAGGACAGACGATAGACAAGCTCAATGGAATCAGTGACAATGGTCCACCTATTAAACTGCAACCAGCCTGAGCTCCCACAATGCCACAGTATAACTGTGTACAAGAACATCCAGGGTTAAAAATAACCCTTCTTCCTTTGATAAAGTACAGGCCATACATTGCACTGTGGGGTATAGTGTACCGGTACTGTTATTAAGTGAGGTTAGGGTTAGTATGGCCTATTTGGGCAAAGGGTTAGATCCATGCAGATTATCATGAAGCTGAACTTGACCTGCATCAGCTAGTGCTTGCTTGTTTTGAGGAGGAATGGGGTCCTACTCAGAGGCTGGTCCGATGCAAATTGGCCTGTAGGGAGATCATGAAATTCTTCAACTGAGTTGGAATTCACCACAGAGCTTGCTCTCAGGTATTGGTCATATTGTGTCATGTAATTTTTTGTTTTTTAAGACTGTAAGAGGAAATCTGTACCGCTATCACAAAACTGGGATTTAAAAATTCTGTCTGGAATACATGTTGTATTGAGCTGAAGTACTTGCATTCAAAACTGCACATCCTTTATCTCATTTTGCAGGTTCAGCCTGTTTTACCGTCACTCCGACTGTGAGTCTTGAGGGAAATCCTGCCACCAGAGATGCCGACAGTATACCCTTCGCTGCCAAGTTCGTCATCGAGCCAGGCTATCCGCTCTCACCGCCTCAAATCACGGTGTTGTCCAATGCCTTGACCCGAAAGGCTGCCAAAGAACTGAAGAGAGACCTAGCGACATTTGTTAGGGAACATTTGCTAGGAGAACCTATGGTCATGCAGACATTGGAATGGATCCAGCAACACATTAGCAGCTATACAGACAGAGAAAAACTGTCAGCTGGTGTGTCTATTCAGGGAGAAGATGTAAATGGTGAGATTGTCTTGGCTGCCCCTATAATATGCAGAAAGCCAGTTTTCACAGAGTATTTGTGTACCCTATCCCAGAGAGTAGGATTACAATCATTGTGATTATTAGATATGTTCCACAGGAAATTATGATTTACACTGTACATGATTATTGGTAGTTGCAAATGAAGATGTATAAAAAGACAGAGCATGACAGAAGTAGTGTATGTGTGTATCTGTGTTAGGTGAGGGCAATAGGTTGAGAGATATCTATGTTGCCATGGCAACCTAAATACCCACAATAGTTTGACATTGAATGACAGTGTTCTCATACCAGCAGTACCCTGTTTCATAAAGCTGTTTGTAAAGTTACAAACAACTTACAAGCGACTGGTGATCAGTTCTGATGTGCTATACTTATCAGAATTTCCATAATTCTGCATAAGAACTGATCACCAGTAGCTTGTTAGTCATTCGTAACTTTACGAACAGCTTTATGAAACACGATACAGAGATAGAAGTAGAATTGTAGCATAGTCCTGTCACTTTATGATGAGCAGTGAGTGCCGACTAAAGAAAAGAGAAAAAAGATGGTGAGGCCTGCAGTGCATCATTTGTTTTATAAAATGTGCCTGTAAATTCATGAAAATCATCCTTTTTCCCATCATGCCTCCGGTACGCCTGCAACTATACAAGGCTTGAGCCATGCGTTCAGATTTTACTGGATGCATGCCTCAGTGTGGATCAGTAGAAATCAATGGCATGATAACTGACCAATCAGATTGCAGAGATTCTAAAGCCCTTTTTTTTTTCTCAACCTAGATGGCAGGATGATATATCTGCTGAGAATAGATCACATGAGGGCGAAGACACGCTACATCCAGACTCTACAAGGCTGGGCCTCCGACTTGTCCCTAACTGGAAAGATCTTCTTTGTCGACAAACTCATTTTGGTCCTTTTGGAGGGTCAGCAGAAAAATGTCAAGGTCAGTGGTAATGGCAAGATGTGGAGGATAGTTATGAATGTCGGGGATGTAGCAAAAAGGATGTTTGTCTCATACACAAAGCCAGGTTTTGTAGTGAAATGCTCCATAGGGTTTCTTGTGTATGCCTTTTTACTAGTTCGTGAAGTAAGATTGCAGTAAAACAGAGTTACAGTACAGGAAATTATACATTTTATTCAAATTCATGAAATCCTTCTGTCAAGTTTTTTGTTGTTGTTTGTCTTTTGAGTCGACGTCGATGTAGGGTAATTTGTTACTTGGTTGCAGGAATTTGTAGCCATTTGTTGTTGTTGTAATTGTGTTTGTTGTTGTCCTATGCGATTAGTTGTGACATACATTTTTAAAAAAGGTTCTTCGGTTTTTGAACAACATCCCAATGCAGAGAGACTAGGGCAAATAGAGTGTTATGGTTGTTGAAACACTCCAGTTTTTGCTGCGATATATCATTTAATTTATCCAGTACATCTACTTGTTGATAACCATGCATGCTATGTGGTTGAGTTTGCAGGGTGCACGTCGAGCAGTGTTGATTCTGCATGAACATGGAAATTATTCTTGATGCCAATTATTAAAGCTTATGTGGTCATTTTTGTTTGGTATTTGTCCAGGAATTTGTGTTGAGACTTCGCACCCAGAAGGTGGACGTCGACTCAAGTGGCAAGAGTTGCAAGGAAAAGATGATGACCGTCTTGAAGGAAGCGCCCTCTGTTGGTGACTGTCCCAGGTGAGTTTATGACCATCCTGTGACATAAGGAGTTGCTTGTTTGGCCGAGTTATCACTGGATGCTGTAATACAATGTATGTCATAAAATCTACATTGCACAAATTAATTTGTGAACTCCTTCAGTAGGCATGAAACTGATATAATACCTGTCGTCTACTAACATTACCTAAGAAAGCTTTTTACTCAGTTTGAAACTTTTTCAGCCATGTGTGTATGTATTTTTTTAGCCGTTTCCTCGCAAAGCTGTAGAATATCCCCCAAACCAATGCTTCTCAACCTTTCTTCAACCTGAGGTCCACTTTGGCTCCTACATGTTTTCTAAAGGGCCTGTTAGATAGAATACAAATACCGGGTATCCTTTATTTTTTGCCCATTACCGCAGCCCACTGGTTGAGGAGCAGGGCACTGAACTATGACTGTTACACATCATTATCTCACAATTAATTGTTTTTACACAGAGTTGCATTTTATATGTGAGCAATGAAGTAGAGGCAGCATGCCACAAGTGCTTTGATTCATAAATATCCTTCAAATGATACCTCTGTCATGCTCACAATGAAAGAGGAAATCTCAAAGTAGAGTTTTTCCAAATGAATGAAAAACAAATCATGAAATAATGTTGGAAAAAAGTGCATTGTACACCCATATATTGAATAAACATGTGTCCTAAATGATCATTGTTTCATTGTGATTAGGCATTTTTGCATTTTTCTTTCTTCCTTGAATCTTTTTTTTTCCCTATGCAGTGACAGGTTTGAGTCTTTTGATGTTGCCGAGTTGAACAGCATACATGAACTGAAGTGTGCATTTGATGTAGTGGATTTAGCAGAGCTATACTCACAGTGCGTTCAACCTCTTCTACATCACTCGCATCGAGGAACAGCCTCATGACAGAAAGAGATTTTATGTCAAGCTAGACGGACTGAATGCTGAAGTAAACCAGAGATTGTATCGCAGTGTGGAAATCTTTACACCTTCTACACTCTGTATAGCCACTGTCAAATAGATTTACCGGGGTACTGTATTTTACTACATACTTAGCTTTGTCCAGATTAATTTGCAAAAGTGTATTCGCTTTCTTGTAAAGCATAGGCTGCGTTTATCAACTTTCCCCTGTTTAAACGGCTTTCGATAGCCCTTTCGAAAGCCCTTTCCATAGCCCTTTCGAGAGCCCTTTCCAAAGCCCTGACTGCCTGTACTATTAATGTGCCGCTTGTTTTCTAAGAAGGGACGGCGAAAAGCAATTACCATCATAAAGACATATCTTCCTTTGAGAGTGACGAGTCATGATGCAATGTCACATGAATCAATTGTCTTCCTATCTGTGAGGCAGCTCCAGTTTAGCACATACTTCAAATATTTCTGAGTGGTGGCATGAGACTTTGGCTGCGTTTATCAACTTTCCCCTGTTTAAACGGCTTTCGATAGCCCTTTCCAAAGCCCTTTAGAAACGGCTTTCAAAATAGTTGCTTTTATCAACTCTCTTCGCGAACACGATTTTTTAACTGGCCTGTCACTGCACAGCTGCATTGCGCCATTCGACCCGAGGAGAAGTACAAGTACTGAAGTACAAGACTACAAAGCCGTTTCAAAACAGCTTTGCGTTTATCAACTTCCAAAAGGCTTTTACAAACAGGTTTCTGAAAACCTGTTTAGGAAACCTGTTTGGATAGCCACAAATTTGGGGCTTTCGAAAAGGCTTTCCTAAAGGGCTTTCGAAACAGCTTTGCGTTTATCAACTCGTAAAAATTCCTTGAAAGCTGTTTGGATAACCTGTTTCTGCCGAGAAAGCAGAGTTGATAAACGCACCCTTTTGTAAAGGCTTTCCTAAAGTGCTTTCAAAACAGCTTTGCGTTTATCAACTCGTAAAAATTCCTTGAAAGCTGTTTGGATAACCTGTTTCTGCCGAGAAAAGGAGTTGATAAACGCACCCATAGACAGTCTGAAATACAGTGCACTCCTCTTATAATTGAAAGTGGTTATAATGAAACTTATTTTAACAAAGTAAAAATTCAGGTACCAAATTTATTATCTATATATCTTTATATACATGTACTTTATTGCTCTGGACAGGTGAAATGAAATTTTGATATAACGAAAGAAAAACTGCAGGTTCTGGAGACTTCATTATAATGGGAGTCGTCTGCTGTAAGGGTCAATCCACGTCAAATCAACCAATGCTGTTAACCCGACCCCCTTCAATTTTCTTTAAACTCGCACCAAATGTGCCCCCAAGTGTCTGACGGAAGATTCTGAAATATTTTGCCCCAAGGTCAAACGGTTGCTAAGATACCGCCTCCCTTAGCAACCAATGCGTGGCCGAATAACTGAATTTAAATAAAATTTGCTATTTTTGATTGACTGCTGCAGCCAGGTTAGATGAGATACATTGCTCATTTTCCGTAAATTGGAAGAAATTTATGACCTTAACATGCACAATATATTATGGCGCGGATCTGACAATCCGTTATTGCGCAAGAGGTCACCGAAAACGGTATTAAGCGTCAAAGATAATGTTTTCGGGTGCATGTTTGGAAGCTGATAACTTCAAAATTCAATTAGCTGAGATCCAAATATTTATGCATATTTGGAGACTCTCACTTGCTCTACACACCTACCAAAAATCGGCCAAAAAGTATGCGTCGTTTTCTTGTAGGGCGCCCTCAAAGTTGGATTTTTTCAAAAAGTTGCCAAGTTCAAGGTCACAAATCACCCCTCGTCCCATCGAGGAGTGACACCAATTTTTGTGTATTGATAGACATTTACCTATATTTACATTGGTTACCAAAAAACTTTTGTAACCGGAATGTTTAATAGTTGGTTTACGCATTCGAAAATGGTCGTAAACACCCCCAAAATCAAGGTAAAATGACACCTGGGGTTTACAGCACATTTCAAATTGTGATAAATCAGAGATGAAGTGCCAAGACACAATGGTATCTTCTGTGATGATAGTCTGTAATTAGTACAAAAAGGATATACATCACAAATCGTTTTGTCTCATTGGCAATGACCTTGAAAATGTAGCTGAAAACCGCAAAAAAAACAATAAATCGGTCAATTTTCCATAGCCATAATGGTGTTAAAGCGTGTTTACATTGACTTTCATTTGTCTGCCATTTCAGTACTCTTGGTGACTTTAAGCTGAAAACTGCTAATCATGTTCCATTTTTATTCTATTTTAAGCTACAAATAATATTTCAGGTCATCTTTAGATCTTTTGACCTTGACAATGTTCTAAAAATAGCTGTAAATTCCTTAATATTAGCATATTCCCAACACACAAGATTTAGCCATATTTCAAAACTGATTTTTCTCTCAGGCAGAATGCCTGATCATGTTTATATTTACAGTACTTGTAGTTTGTAACGAGTATTTAGAGGATCTGGGATTAATTTATTTGTCTAACATGACAATGACCTTGAAAATACAGCTGAAAAACATAAAATCAATAATTGTTCAAATTTCCAATTATAGGGTGTTTGCACCGACTTTGAATAGTACGTCATTTTAACATTACTGATGAGTTGCATTGAGCTGATAATTGCAAATCATGTTCCCTTTTTTTCCCATTTTGAGCTACATGTAAAAATAGTATCAAAAGTCACATCCATATCATTTGACCTTGACATTATTCTAAAAATAGCCATAATGCCTTAAAATGAGCATATTATTCACAACATGCAGTCATGAGTATTACAGCATATATTTCAATATTGATTTTTTCACAGACAGAATGCCTGATCTTGTTGATATTTGCAGTTTTGGTAGTCTGTAATGGATACTTTGAGGATCTGTAATGATCAATGCACACACATGCAGTAGTTTCTAATTTATCCAGGTTGTAGGCCTATAGATAATGGATGCACATTATTATCTCCATTAACATTTTAGCCAGAAACCTACAATGATCAAAACACTAACAATTTCAAGACTACTTCCATCCTATGAATGTCATTGACTTAGATTTTCTGGTTCTGAATTTTACACACTCAGCATTCTGTCTGTGAAAAAAAAAAAAAAAAAAAAAAAAAAAAAAAAAAAAAAAAAAAATCAATTTTGAAATGTGCTGTAAAGATCAAGTGTCGTGAATATGCTCATTTCAAGGCATTTATGGCTATTTTTAGAATACTGTCAAGGTCAAATGATATGGATATGACTTTTGATACTATTTGTAGCTCAAAATGGAAAAAAAAAGGGAACATGATTTGCAATTATCATCTATAACTCATCATAATATTAAAATGACGTACTATTCAAAGTCGGTGCAAACACCCTATGAAATTTGAACAATTATTGATTTTATGTTTTTCAGCTGTATTTTCAAGGTCATTGTCATGTTAGACAAATAAATTAATCACAGATCCTCTAAATACTGTTCACAGACTACAATTAGTACTGCAAATATAAATATGATCAGGCATTCTGCCTGAGAGAAAAATCAGTTTTGAAATATGGCTAAATCTTGTGTGTTGGGAATATGCTAATATTAAGGAATTTACAGCTATTTTCAGAACATTGTCAAGGTTAAAAGATCTAAAGATGACCGGAAATATTATTAGTAGCTTAAAATAGAATAAAAATGGAACATGATAAGCAGTTTTCAGCTTAAAGTCACCAAGAGTACTGAAATGGCAGACAAAATGAAAGTCAATGTAAACACGCTTTAACACCATTATGGCTACGGAAAATTGACCAATTTATTGTTTTTTTGCGGTTTTCAGCTACATTTTCAAGGTCATTGCCAATAAGACAAAACGATTTGTGATGTATATCCTTTTTGTACTAATTACAGACTATCATCACAGAAGATACCATTGTGTCTTGGCACTTCATCTCTGATTTATCACAATTTGAAATGTGCTGTAAACCCCAGGTGTCATTTTACGTTGATTTAGGGGGTGTTTACGACCATTTTCGAATGCGTAAACCAGCTATTAAACATTCCGGTTACAAAAGTTTTTTAGTAACCAATGAAAATATAGGAAAATGTCTATCAATACACAAAAATTGGTGTCACTCTTTGATGGGACGAGGGGTGATTTTTGACCTTGAACTTGGCGACTTTTTGAAAAAAATCCAACTTTGAGGGCGCCCTACAAGAAAACGACACATACTTTTTGGCCGATTTTTGGTAGGTGTGCAGACCAAGTGAGAGTCTCCAAATATGCATAATATTGGGATCTCAGCTAATTGAATTTTGAAGTTATCAGCTTCCAAACATGCACCCAAAAACATTAACTTCAACGCTTAACACCATTTTCGGTGACCTCTTGCGCAATAACGGATTGTCAAATCTGCGCCATAATATATTGCACATGTTAAGGTCATAAAGTTCTTCCAATTTACAGAAAATGACCAATTTATCTCATCTAATCGGGTTCCAGCAGTCAATCAAAAATAGAAAATTTTATTTAAACTCAGTTATTCGGCCACGCATTGGTTGCTAAGGGAGGCCGTATCTTAGCAACCGTTTGAACTTGGGGCAAAATATTTCAGAATCTTCCGTCAGATACTTGGGGGCACATTTGGTGCGAGTTATAAAAAAATCGAAGGGGGTCGGGTTACAAATTGTCTGAAAATTGGTTGATTTGATGTGGATTGACCCGTAAATACACATGAATTCAGTCTTTCTCAACCAAGTACACTGTATGAAATTTTATCTCATGACTATTTCCACTTTTATCGTAAATCACTCAGATTATATACGAGTAAATATCCAAAACAGGTGTGCTAGTACTGGGCCATTTTTACTCACAATGAACTCACAGTGGAGGATATTTATGTCTTGCAATATCTCCTTTTTTTTTCTTCTTTTTTTTTAAACTCAACGTGGTTAACGTTGGGTTGTTCTGGGAAACATGCGCTATAAATGTGATCATCTCAATGAAGTTGCAATACCTCTCATGATTGTTTGTTTGTTCATTTCCATCTGAGAAGATGGCTGGATAGCCCATATTCAGCTACGTTTAGCTGTGATGGTGAGGATATTGGTATTAATGATAATGATTACTTTGATGATTGTGACTACAAGGTTTAATATCTATGATGGTCATCCTTTTGTTAACAAGTTAAAGGCTTGGGATAACTCCCCTTC
Organism: Diadema setosum; assembly: GCF_964275005.1. Classification (NCBI taxonomy): domain Eukaryota; kingdom Metazoa; phylum Echinodermata; class Echinoidea; order Diadematoida; family Diadematidae; genus Diadema; species Diadema setosum. The sequence goes on along the minus strand of NC_092696.1, from coordinate 5,661,908 downwards.
CCTTCCAGAGTTTGGAGCTTTTTGCCTTATTGAGCTGTAAATACTGTAGTGTGATTTAGTGCGTACCAAATCCTGTACAATATTTTTATTTATTCTGATTAATAAAATAGAAGAAGAAAAAAACCAAAAGGTGACTTTTTCTGAGATTGGAAATCCATGTCTCAGGTTTGTTTGTTTGTTTGTTTGTTTGTTTGTTTGTTTTTATGAGGTGGAGGAAAAACCTTTACAGGTGTTTGAACGCGAGAGAAACCCCCAAGACGCGAGACTTGATAGGTCTGGTAAAAACGTGTAATCATTGCGCAGCTATGACATATTGTACTTGTATCACTGTTCCTAGAAGACCTGTGAAGCAGCAAAAGACATGTTACCATGTACCAAGTAGCTTTGCGTTGTGCTGTCAAATTCAAAGAAACCAGAAACTTTGTTTCTGTTATCACAGGTGGAATTCAGAGCTCAAAATCTAGGCCGATAATGATGGTATGGATGATATTGATGATGATGGTGTTGTCGATGGCGATGAGGATTATGATGATGAAAAGGAAGTTTAGGTAAATGATGCCCCATCTCCAGCCTGCCCATGTCCAGGCCAAACAGACACATGGTCACATCGTCCATGAGTAACACATCTTTGGCCCATCAAATGGTCAAGCTGACCCCATGAAATCACATTCCAAGACAGTAGGTTGGTTCCTGCATCTTTTATATGGTGATTTAGTAGATACATCCATCTTACACACGTAAGAAACATCAATGCCAACACTGTGCATTTGTGTGAGTGTACATGTAGTTTGTTTTGTTTGGTGGAATGTAATTCTTTCTCCTTCCACAGTCTATTTCCCCCCAACCCCCATTCACAATTCAACCCTTTACCGAATACAGGAATCATAATTCCCTGTAGAATGTAAGCATGCCACCTCTGGTTCTTGTCAGCAACAGGCTAATATGAAAGAGGACAAGTGGGAATGACACACAAGGGAATGTCTCTGAAGTTCCAAGGCATTCTTTCTTTATTGTGAGCATGTTTAATGCTTTTCACATACATGTACATTTTCCAGGGAAATCCTCTTACAGCTGTGTAACAAGCTCGCTGACAATGAGGCACCACTTTCAATAAGGTGACTATGGCAGTCCCGATTTTTCATTACTACGTATATTCAGCAGGTATCATTTTCTCAAACTTTTATGAGGTACCAGATTTAATGAGGTAAAATCAACTGTTTTAGTGACCTCGTTATAGGGGCTTCCAGTATATACATGTACATATACTCTTATACTCGTAAACACACAATGTACATTGTACATCCATGCATAGCAATTATGAAAAGTGTGCATACAATTTATATGCAATTACATTTGTATATCTTAGCTCGATCAGTATTCCACATGCACGCATTGATGAAAAGTGTGGTGGAAAGTGTAAGGCCATATCAAGTATGAGGCAATCATGTGAAATATGTTAGTTTACCTGAATAGTTCTCCACATTGTTGTGTATGACACTCGTTCAATATTTATCACAAGGAAGAACGTAGAGTGGATAGAAAAGTGACAAACCAGTAATGCACTTTTGATTGTTTTTTTTTTTTTTTTTTTTTTAAATGTTAAGTCAATACATGGCACAGTGTACTCGCCCAAGTCCATAAATACATGTATATTTAGAACAATAAACTTACATGTTGCTTAACTGGAAAAATAAAAACAACAACATAAGACAATTTTATAGTAAAATATTGAACTTAAATTTGTGACAAACACTTATCAGGCGACACAACATTTGCTCCTGCCACAATTGCACTGGTCTTACTTTCTCCAAAGACTTGGGGTTGGGGTTAGGGTTGTGATGGGTTTTAGGCATAGTTTGATGGGAGGATTAGGATAAGGGTTTGGGTTATGTTTGTGCGTAGGTTTTATGTTTGGCTTAGCGTGCAGATATTTCATGGGAGCAATTGCCGCAGGAGCAAATGTCATGGAACCCACATACACTGTACATGTATCACCGCCCCACCATAGCACACTCTAAAACTTCATCAAAGAATCTGGTGCATGTCAGAAGTAGCTTGCCTTTGAGCTTTACAACTCACATGCTCGCTAACACACACACACACACACACACAGAGTGCAGTACTTCATAAAAGAATCAGGGACCTTTTGTCTGTCGTACCTTCAGTCTTTAGGGCTGTAACCCTCAGTGATCTGATATTGGCAACTCCCGTTAAAATGAAATCCTCAGGACCAGCATTTTCTTGTTAAGAGTTTTTTTCATGGATGACTGTGTTTGTTACAGGGGGAGTGCACTGCATATAAGTTCTCTCCAACTCTGGCCACATAGGGAATACAGTAGACCAGTGGTTTGGTGACCATGCCCGACTGATTCCTTCCTCCACAGGTGGGTGGGAGTAGTCCTTCCTCTGTCGGTACGTAAATCTTGATGTAGTCCGCTTGACAAGACTTCATCTCACAGCCACCCAACAGTGGTCCACGGCCAAACCTACGAATGCAAAGTGGCGGGAAAAAAAAAACACCTAGTGGCAAGTTCTACTTAAACAAAAGAATTGATATATGCTTATATCCGTCTAGGGAAAATATTTTCTCAGCTAATTTTTGAACTCGTGAGAGGTTGCCTTAAGCAAGATTAATTGTGCATTCATGAGTACAAAAACAAACAACAAAGGTGGTTCACAGTAACATTAGGAGGTCATTTCAGGCATCTTGCTATTTACTTAATAACAGAACGGGAGAAAGACTGTCGAGCAGTGTTGAAAAAAGCTCATCATCAGCCATGTACAGTACTTAACAATTGGAAAACTTCAATCAGAGTCACAGAAATGACAATTCTGACCGCTTGAGGTGCTCGACCAGCAGATATAGAAACATAAGTTTTTAGTCTAAGGCTCTGCTTTGAATAGTGCTCTCAGTGATAATATCATAGAAATACTGTACAGTGGACTCCCGTTATAACGAAGTCCTCGGGACCGGCAGTTTTCTTTCATAATATACCGAAATTTCGTTGTAACCGAACAAATAAACAACAAATAAAACACAGAGCAAAATATGTTGCGGCCTGAATTTTTACTTCCATATAACCGGAATTTCGTTATAACTGTGTTCGTTGTAACTGGAACGCAGGCTATGGCTACACCCAGGCTACTGACATTCACACATTGAAGGGATGCTCCAAAGAGCAATCAGGGAGATGCTTTTATGTCTGCCTTTGGCAGAAATAAAGCCAAAAGCAGACGGGCTTTATTTCATTCTCTTCCCAGGGCACAAAGAGATATGTGCATTTTCAGGAAGCCTCCTGCAAACCTAGGGAGATAAACAGCTCTGAAAGATATGTGGAACAAAAACATAAATTGTGTATACAGGGTGCTCCTGTTACCACGAACACAGGTTAAGCAATCTTCTGTTTCAATGAAGTAAAATTTCAGGTCCCAAAATCATTGCAAAATTCCCTTCGGTTATAACAAAATTTTGATACAGTAAACCTCGGATAAGTCGACGTCGAGTGAGTCGAAAATCACTTAACTCGAAGCAAAATAAAAAGTCCCGATTTTTCCCTATGTATTTTCTCTAATGAATATTTGGATAAGCCGAAGTACGAGAGTCGAATTTCGGCTGTGTCGAAGTAAAACATCCAGTCCCTTTTGTACAAAATACACGTTGTTTACATCACTTGAGCCGAAGAAGATTTTTCTGGCATTCTCACTACATTTAGAGGAGAAAAAAAAAAATCGGCATGTCGCAGAACCCCGTCCCTGACCTGCTGCAGGTAAGCATGCACACTCACCGTACCGCTCCGCCCGCATGTCGAATATATACACATGTATACATGTATAGACCGATTCAATTTCGATGACCTATTCACCTACCGCCGCCAGCGGCGCTATAACGGTCGCCATAACTGGGGGCCAACGGGGGCTGCCAGCGAGCTAGCTACCCAGCGAGTTGCAATTGCAGCTCAGCAGCCTAGCGTACCCATCGCGCATAGTTAGCCGGGCCTGACCGCTGCGCCGCGGCCGGCGACCGCCGGCGCCGCGCTAATATTGTGATTGTTTACTCACTGTGGAAAAGTCATTCAGCGGCTTTTAATGCCTTTCTTTTGGAGAAATTGAGTGATTCAGACATATTGATCTACTTTGAAAGCTTCAAAGGAAGGATCAGGAAAACACATTGTGCAGTTGTTGGGTGCAAAAATAACAGAAAAAATGGAAATGGAAGCTGCACGGCAGTGTGTGAAATTCAGACACCGCTGACGCATGATAGATTAAGGCAAAATTAAAGACAATTAAGTGAAATACAACGGTATAAAAATGCACAGATTTCGTAACAAACTATGTCTACTAGATTCTCTATCTAATTATGTTATCACTACATATTCGTAAAATATGTTGTTCATCTTAGAAGACAAGTTTAGATCAAAGAATTTGATAATTCACTGATTTTTTTTTTTAATCCTTGGTGTCCTATAGATGCCAAAGTTAGAATACACTTCCTGGCTAGACTTTATGACAAACATTTTACAGCCTACACTACAGCTAAATAAATGTTTCAAGATGCGTTAAATTCTTATATTAGGCCTAACTGTTTTCACTTCTTCAATGTTCAGCACTGAATTGACCATATAGGCCTATTCAATTTTGGCCTGGAACTCTGAATTTGACTTTTGATAAAGTGATACTTAAAAATACTAAACCATGGATGGTGGCAAACATCCGTTTCATAATCATACTAAGGAAGTATGATTTAAAAATCACTTTTGTAGATTATAATATCAGGCGTTAGCGTGATGTTATGGAAGGTTACTTAGACCTAAAACAGTAGAAGTTTTGGTTGTAGACATCAGGCGACGTAGTCGTAAAAGACGTAACTTTATAAGTTTATGCATATACGGCCTAGAAACGCCTAGATTTATATTCCGTTTGGTTTGCTTAGTTAGGCTTTCCTGAAGTTATCGACAACCGAAAATGATATAGGATGTAGGGTTCTAGAAGTCAATAAGTCTAGATCTAGTCTGAACTCTTGCCTAGATTTCTAGACAAGATCTAAACGTTAGGACAGATTCTACCCTGCTGGCCCGACACTCCCGAGTAAAATAATCATTAAAGGCAAAAGCCTGCCCTAAAAAGGTAAAGTTAACTGATAGCTTACAATTTATTGCGCCATATCTAGCTCAAGATTCTTATTCATTATTTGTATTTAATTATATCAGTTAACTTGTCAACAGCCTAGGCTTATTAGCAAGACGTCTGCCTGCGCCTAACAATAATTCTCCCCAGCGGTTTCAATGTGAATATGCGGGGCTTACACGCGAGTACCCAAGTCATCGCCAAAGAAATAGAGTCTACAAACATTCACGGATCGTACCGATATTTACCTTGAAATTCAAGTTTTGGCTACAGCCGTATGTCATCTACCCATTCGCTCATAGTCGGTATAAGTTGTTTGATTTTATTTATTTTCAATTAGCCAGCGAAAAAAAAAAATGTAGACTCTAGTTGTCACAAAGCCAGATGCGTCGATTGCTGCCAGCGCCAGAGATATAGCTATACCTAGCTGGCCGGCTGGCGCCGGGTGGTAAAAGAACTGGCTGCCGCTGGCACCCTTGCCACGCACGCAGGGCGCTTGCCGACCCGGCCTGTTTGGCCCCCAGTTATGGCGTCGCCTTAAGAGGGCGCACTTCCATGAACAGTCGCTTGAATTGGTCTATACACACAGCACATCGATCCATACTTTATCCATACACACAGCACATCCATACTTTATCCAATGCATGTCAAGCCAGAACTCCTTGGTCAACCAATCGCTGCTTTAATATTTTAGTGACAGGCCAAGTGGGCGGAGCTTGTTTGTGCGTGCCCGGCTGGCTGTATAGTTTTCTTCAATATCATGGAGGTGGGATGGGCCTGGGAGAGTGTTTGTCTCAGGGTAAGTTGACAGAGATGGCTACCTATGCTGCACCATAGACATAGCACATGCACATTGCCACATTAGCGCAGACATTCTCAGAACTACGTTTAACTACTAGTATTGACACAAATTCCATGTTCAATTTGGAACAAAATAAGAACATTATTTTCAAGAACAGACAAATTTGAATGCAAACACACACACGCACGCACACACACACACACACATGCATGCAAATGTACTATAATACTTGTACATAACTGTGAGTCGAAAAAAAATCGACTCTCGCGAGAGTCGAAGTTCACTTAAGTCGACGCATTTTTGTCAGTCCCGAGAGCTTCGACTCATGCGAGGTTTACTGTATATGGTAGTGGAAGAAACTGCACGTCCTTTTAACAGGAATTGCCTATACGTTGTATATATCTAGTCTTTTTAATGGGAATTGCCTTAACGTTATATATAATTATCTAGTCATTTGAACAGGAATTGCTTATACGTTGTATATAATATATCTCTCTCAAAGGTGAAAGAGTATCTTTGCAAAAAAAGACTCACTCTGAAAATGGCCCTCCCCCGAATGAGGCCAAAAGGCACGGGACCAAAAACTCTGGAGTCAGTGGAGTTGTCAGTGTTGTCACCCTGGAGCCACACATGTCCTCTTGGGATCTGGAAAAAAACAAACAAACAAGAAAATTAAAAACAAAATGAGAATATAAAAAAAAAAACAAAAATCAAGAGGAATTCATTCATTTCCCTGCCATTACAAAAGGTTCAAGGTGAGTACCTTGGATCTATGTCAAGATGCTGATTTTTCTTTACGAAAACTAGAAACCCCACTAAGTTGTTCTAAATTGATTTTTATCTTGGAAAATGAGCACTGTTGTCGTCATAGTCATGAAAGCCAGCAGTTACAGACTCACATATTTGGTAGTCTTCAGAAACTTCCAGGAGGTATCCGTGGGGATCTCGTCAAACTCCAGGGCAACCACCCTCTTGCAGAGGAACTGTCTTGGGTCTGAAGGGGATTTAAAGATCACTATGTCACCCCTGCAAGAAACGAAAGAGACCCAAGACAGTCAAACTGGAAAGAAATTGATGAAAACTCCTTGGGCAGAGAAACTTTGGGATGTCTGCAGTGAATTGTCAATAAATTGTTGAAGATAAAATTATGTACGTATGTACATGTATGTGCATGTATGTATGTGTATGTATGTAAAACAAAAAATGTACGTAAGAAGTATGTAAGATTAATTGCACCTCACAAGAAGCCAAGAATGTCTACCTTGATTTTGTGTTACAATGGTTTCGAAATTATATTTTTGTTTTTGGTTTCAGTGATTCAATCGGAAAAGGAGTCATTCACATTGACAGACATCATCCCAGTCTTGGCCGGTATTGGAGTGGCCTATCTAGGCTTGTACGCACGCATGCGCAAGCTGAGAAACCTGTTCACGTATACCAAACCGGGCTGGCCAGAAAATACGCAAAAATGGCCAATGATGGGTGGTGACAGTCTGTTTTAAAAACTACACAATTGCGGCAATAATGCAGCAGAATAAATTTTAATTTGTGTTCCTAAAAAAAAAAAAAAAAAAAAAAATATTCATATAAATTTTAGTAGGTAGTAGGCGTAAATATTCATAACTGAATGATACACGCCTTAAAATCAAAATAACAAAAACAACAACAGTGATATGCAAAGTGAAATAATGAGAGTGGCTTGTGGTGTGAAACTATAAATGGATTAAAGACAGAGGACACAATGGAGATGCATGGGTTGAAATAAATGTGACCCGCCACAACAAAAGGATCCTAAAGCTGCTGACGGGTGAGCCACAAAAAGCGGGTTTGAAGTCGGGTCATCAAAATTGGTCAAAACCATCGATTTCTGTTTTTTAAATGATTATGTAGTCTGATGTTTCGTCTATCATCTGCTGAAATTTCGATGCTAAATGATCAAAGGAAAGGAAAATAATTTTTTTTTTTCTGGGCCATAATTTTCCGACTCTCAACTGAACAGGAACGCCTCCAGAGATTTGGATTTAGCGCCACAGACAGACTCCGCCCCGAGCAACGAGGGAGTGATCTTATTTGTCAGTGCATGGCATCCTGGTTACTGATTGATTGTGCGCTAAGCTTGAATGAACATCGTGGAGGTTGCTAAGAGCATATCTTCTATTGAGAAGAGGTGAAAACTGTGTAACCTCCCCTTGAGAGTCATGTTATGCATGAAATTAAAGTGGAAGAGTAAAGGAAATAATGCCATGTCATCTTCAGAAATTTGACCTCCTAGACTTTCAGATCCTTTTGTTGTAGCAGGTCACATATGTTGAAGATCTGGTAAGTGTGAATGGAGTATGGAGACATGGGCACGTGTTGAGAAGGGATGATGATCATATTCGAAGAAAAGTGCTAGAGTTTAACGGGAATGAATACCCAAAGTGAGGACAACCGAAGCAGACGGAAGACATAGGTGGAGGAGGAGCTTGGGAAGGTTGGCTTTAGGAAGGAGGATGCCCATAATCAGGCGAGATAGGGAGAAGATGTGAGAGTTGTGGTTGCTTGTAGAGTGAGGTAAATCCCTTTATAGGGAACAAATCAGGGTCATTGAATACCTTTTGACATTGAAGAAAAACCTGGTGCTGATGTGCTCTGTAAGAACAATGTCTTCCTCCTGGATTGTGGGACGCATGGACGGACCAGTGCACTGCGAAGAAACAAAACAAAACAAAAAAGTACACAATCACTCCATCATGGCAAAAGTACAATTTCACCATAGAAGCCTTTCAAAGAGAAACTAGTGAGATTTTTTTTTTCTCCCATCTACTGAATGTGCAGCATACATCTGCTGCATGATTGGTATTATAGGATATTTGATTTACTGCAAAACATGATATTTTTGCGGCCTGGAATTTGCGGAACTTGCCTCTAAAATTCAGTGCATATAGTGTAGACAAGAACTTTTGCGTTGATTTTCAATTTCGCGAATCTTGGCTCTCGCGAACTTAGAGAAATTAAAATGCATGTGAACACACCTCGTTTTACAGTACATGTATACTAGCTCGAACTTTAAATTTGTGTTAAAACTGTGACAACTGAGAGAGAGGGGGAGAGGAACATGGGAATTGTAATTCAAAAGAAAGAAAGAAAAAAGTAACCACAATGTTCTAACAATTCTAAATTCAAAGCTTTCAACATCTTCAATCCAAGAAGACCAGCTTTACACCAAATCCATGCCACAGGTCAATAAGCCCCCCCCCCCCCACAACGAATAATATATATATATATATATATATATATATATATAAGATTAAAGAAATAGACTTTGCAATGACCTTTGTTTTGATGGTCATTGTCTTACCAGAGTGAAGTCAAAGACGTACTCGGAGACGCAGTAAGCCCCACAGTAGAACAGTGCCGAATACTTGACAACTCTTCCGAAAAGTTTAGCTGCCATCCTGTTACTAGTGTTAGGAGAATCATTTAGAACCTTCTGAAGTAAGGTTAAACCTGACAGATAGTTATGTCCTCTGAGTCATCGAAAGCACGGTGTGTGAAATTCTTCCTGCAAGAAGAAAGAAAAGTTTGGATTCAGTTACAGTTAGTCCAGCCCTGCAGATACTGAAGGCGAACAATAAAATGAACCCAAGTGACTTCTGTTAATATAACAAAATCCTCTGGACTGGCAGTTTTGTCTTGTTTGTTTTGTTTTGTGCTCGTGTGTTTTGTTTGTTTTGTTTTGTTACATCAACATTTTGTTAGAAAGCCAAACAAAAAATGGAAATAAAGTACCGGTACAGTGCACTCCCGTTATAACGAACATGGTTATAACGAAATTTCGTTATAACGAAGTAAAACTTCTGGTCCCAAAATTATCACCATTAAAGTCTATGGTACAAAATTCGCTTATAACGAACACGGTTACAGCGAAATGTTCGATATAACGAAGTCTTTTTGAGCGCCACTGACAAAGAAAAACAAAAGAATTGTGCTCCGTTATAACGAAATGCGAATTGCTTTCGAAATACGTCGCAGAACAAGCATTTATAGCGTCTCTGCATGGGCGAACGCTTCACATCACTGTGTGTTCGCTCCGTGTGTCACACACAGTTTCTGAGGGGAACCTGCGTTTAATATTGTCATACAATAATCCCATCCCATTTCACATATCTTTCCAGTGTATGATGAGTATTCAGCAAACAGAATGCGTGGTTTCCTTGTTTTCGTTATATATTGTCTTTGTTCGGTTATAACGAAATTTCGTTATAACGAAAGAAAACTGCCGGTCCCGAGCATTTCGTTATAACGGGAGTGCACTGTAGTATATAAAGATGTGTCTTTTTTTTTGTTTTTTTTTACTTTAAACACAATTTTATTGTACCGGTATTGTAACCATGCAGGATCATTATCACCAAGCCCAATGAATTTTAAACCAATGATGTTTCACGATTCTCCTATGCCTACGTATCTCCTACACTACGTATGCACCAGACTGCATTAAAGAAACGCTCCAGCGTCACCTCCGTTGTGATTAGCTGCACATCACACCACAGTGGTGAGTGATACTCTATCCAGAGTTTTTCAGTGTATTCATCCAAATCCAGCATTCTACAATGTAAAATTGTCAAAGCTACCTGCCTTGGCCCTTTGCTCCCTGATCAGGCTTGATGGTCGCTATACAGTATAATAATGCTCCCCCCCCCCCCCCCCCGGTACCTTCCTGCCGTTAAACTGTTGTTGTTATTATTTTAATTCTAAGGCGTGTGTCGCGATTCAGTTATGAATATTTACGCCCCAGCAGTGCTGTGTACTAGCTACTAACCAACAGTTAGTCTTGCTAAACTCATTGACAATGTCTCACTCAAAATTTCACTCTCTAAAGGTTGGGATGGCAGCCTGCATAACTAAATTGTTTATCACTTTATCATTCATACAACTTCATAAATACAACAGTCAACACTTGATTATTTAGACGCGGTTGAATGGTCTAGACGTGTGCTAGATAGAGAGTGGTTCGAACATAAACATATCTAACATTTACAATCGTCAAAGAAAGACTCTAATTTTTAAGTAAATATCCGTCCTCGACAAGTCATGTCACTACCGCATGCATGCATTTTCACACATTTAGATCTCTACCACACAGTCCAAAAATTATCAGCTCACTCACCAAGGCACAGTCTACAGAACTGGGTCTTCATCTCTAATTTTTAAGTAAATATCCGTCCTCGACAAGTTATGTCACTACCGCATGCATGCATTACACATTATATCCATTTCAAAAATTATCAGCTCACCAAGGCACAGTCTACGGAAGTGGGTCTTCCTCTGTTGTTAGTCGATCCCGAGCGGTCGAAGATGATGAAACTCCGCCGTCACACCGCCTAGTACCTCCTTGGTCACACCACATCCGATTGTACCCGCCGAGCGAGCCGGCTAGCCACCCGTGTGTTTTCTGACCGACACTGCACAGCACAGCAAAGCATGCAGCTACTGGAGTGGGACTGTTCGAGCGTTGATTCTGGTAGCCTCATTCAAGACCTCTTTGATTTCTGAAAATAATACCTTCAGGTAAATTGTTTCATTGACGTAAGAAGATAGATTTTCTGGTATCTATAAATCAAAGAAATAAACAAAATAAGTAATTGTAGGGTTCAGATACAATCTACACTCTTGTCGAATAATTAGTAGATAGCTTGAATGTTCATTGATGTCTAGATCAGGCTCGAAGAAGACTAGGTTAAAGCTCATTTTCAATATGGCCGCGCCCATGGAGGCCAAAACTAGCTTCCAGAGAAAGTCAAAATCCAAAACCATAGCCGTCAGAGGTACAAGACCTTCACTTCACAATGGCCAGCTTCTTGTGTCAACCGGCGTCCCATCACTCGACCATCTGTTAGGTAACATATGAGTGGAATAACACATCAAACTTGTTTATATTGTCTGTATGACTGTGGGGTGGTGACAGCGACAGTCTACAGAGGAGGTACAGTAGCCTGACTAGTAACCGCTCACCCCTTAGCGCACGAGTGTAGTTGATGATGACCGCGAATATCTGCCCTACATTCTCGAATACGCACTGCACGCACTGCAGTGCGCGTGTGCGCAATGCTAAGAATTCGATGCTCAAACAAATTGCAATATTCAAAGTATTCACGACTATTTTATGATGTTTAAATGCAATTAGCCACATCTGGAGATTCCCGATGGCCGGAAAGGTCTCGTCTACTGAAGTTAGTGAGTAGGCCGTGATTTTTTAGTTAAAATCCCGCAAAGTTGAGATAATTCGTACGAATAGGGACTAGTCGTCGACCTGACAACCGTTGGCAAATAACTGAACGATAGTAGTGTACGAATTTACGTGGACTTGCGTACGCGAACAAAAAAAGTTCGAAACTCGTACAGAGATGGCTCTTGACTAGTTACCGCTCACCCCCCCCCCCCCACTATAGTACGTGTGTACAGTATGTGGCGCGTGCGCTTTCAGACCACTGATTTATTACCTCCCCCCTCCTCCCCGCTAACTATCCTCTTGGATTTCCGACGAAGTGGGAGGCCCCCGAAAATTGATTTTGAATTACAAATGTATAATTAAAGCAACTGACATTTAATGCATTCCTCTATTGTGACATTGCTATAAATAAATATATAATTATATACATACATATAACTATATATATAATACATGTATGGTTACAACTCGATCGTTATTCATAAGGTTCGTTAGTCCCAAAATGAAATAAGGTTTCAAATAAAAATGTCCCCGTCTCTCGAGCATTATATCGAGTTTCCCGAAGTACACGTTCCAGGAAGTCAAAAAAGGAAATTGCAGCTACTGAAGCAATATGAGGAGATGATTTCATAACTCTCATGAAATCCAAACAGCGGAAAAGAGAGTTGAAGAAAAGAAAGGAAGAGAAAGAGAGAGAAACAAAGGAAAAAAAGAAGAAGGCACAAAGACATTGAGAAAGAAGAGGGAGGATCTAAAGAAGAAGATAGAAGAGATGAAGTTGGGTACAGGAAATAGAAAGAAAGATCACAGAGATGGGATTGTAATGAGGATAGAAGAAATGAACCATATATTAGTATATAGAACAGAAGGAAGAAATGAAGTTGGAAGAATCTGAGTGCAAAAAAAAAAAAAAAAAAGAGAGAGAGAGAAGTGAGCTTGGAAGAAGAATGTAAAACTAGAGAGAAGAAAACAAAGAAGATGACTCTACGAAGAAGAATAGCGTAGAAGAAAAGAAAACAAAAAGAAGAGGAACAAAAAGGAAGGAATTGAATCAGATGATGTTAGATATGTATGTCCAGCATGCAGGAAAGAAGAAGCCGTAGAAGATCAATGGGTTTCTTGTGATTTTTGCGACACATGGTTGCACTTGGAATGCAGTGAACTAAAAAATAAGGTTGAAGAAGACATATCAAAATACATGTATCGGTGTCCTTTCTGCTGAACTGAAAGGGGAGCATGATCGCAGTCTCTCTCTCTTCCCTTCTTCCTTTTGGATAACACTGCGTACCAGTGGAAAAAAATGATCTTGTTCATATTGTATTGAAATGGAATTTTCAAAATGATATTTTGAATAACTGTATATTCAAAATAGTGTTGAGGTGTGTGTAGATTAATTGACTTTTTCTTTTCTCAGAAGTAATAATGTGCGTCGACATTATAAAACAAATAATACGTATGAGCGAGCGGCTGAGAAACACAGGTATTTACAGGACTCAAAAGTGATACTGCTGTTCTGACTATATCCCATATAATATTTTTGCTGTATATATTAAAAAAACATATATATATATATATATATATATATATATATATATATAGTTATACCACTGAAGTTTGTTTTTATGCATCTTTATTTCAGACATATTTAACGAAAATTATTAATATGACCGAAATTTTAAGCACAAACATACTCTTGCATTCGTAAGATTTATTATCATAAGTATTACATGTTTGAAGGTATACAATGTTTGAAAAGATGGCCAGCCTTGCTGTAGATTTGCCTGTTTATGAAATGTTTGTAGATACTTTTTTTATAATAACATTTTTCGAAGTGCTCATAACTGGTATGTTTTTATTCTTTTTCAGCATTCCCTAAATTCACCAGAATGTCTGGGGGACTTTCCATTCAATATAGTAAAAGCTTGTGTGGTGAACTGTACAAATATGTATACTTCTAGTCCTTTTTCATATACTTATAATTAATTCCATGAAAATTGGGATGCAATGATCAACAAGAGATTATATCAATGTGTGATCATAAAGGTATGAGGCAATCCCCCCCCCCCCCACCTCCTCCTCCTCCTCCCGCTGAGCGAGATTGTCGGCCCTAACGAAATAATAATTTTTGCATGCATGAAAAGTCAGTTTTCTTTTCGTAATTACGCACCCCCCCCCCCCCCCCCCCGCCTCCATAGGGAAAAAAAGCCTGGTTACGGGCGTGGTTTGCCTCCATGATATCCAGGCAATCACACTTTGGTATTTAGAGGTTCAATTTAAACATTACGTTTTATCAATGGTGGCCGATTTGGGTGAATCCTGGCGTTATCAACGGTGTTAAGATAATTATGTTTACACCATGTTGGTGTAAGAATTTTAACACCCTGATTTTGCCAGTTTATAAGTTATGTGACCTTGAAATCAAAGTCCACACTATGGTATAAAGGTGAAATTTATTGTTTTCAAGCTATATGTTTCTGTATTTCGTAGAATGATGTATACTGATAAGTCTTTTGTTTTATGGAAAGTTTTGAGCCTAAAACCAATTTATGCCAGTTCTGAAATCTATACTGTAGGCCTACAGATATTGACAGAGCACGCCGTCTAGGCTTTTAATGGATGGGTGATATAATGATGTTTATAACGAAAGCTTTGTTGAAAAAGTTGTGAGACATTTACATTACATATAATTGAATGGATTTCTTTGTAAAGTTCCTTGTTTGCCACGTTTGTGCAACTTGAAATGATCTTAGAAAAAAAAATGGAAGAAACAGAAAGCAAGAAAAGAAAAAGAAAAAAGAAAAGGAATATTAGAATAAAACAGCGGAGGGCACTGGTATAATGCACGTGAATTTATTTGCATTGGATCTATTCTGCGTTTTAGATGTTTTAATAATTGATCGCTTTACATCAAAGACCTCACGAATCATTCAGCTCAGTACATTATGAATAATGGCTATTTCATAACTTGTGTACGGGGGAATCCTGTTCTAACGAGATCGGATACAACGAGAATCCGCTTATAACGAGATAAATCGTCCGGTCCCAAATAAATTTGCATGTTAGCCTATTGGAGATTTGGAGTTCCGGCTATTGCGAGATAATTTTCGGGCCTGAAAACAGAGAAAAGCAAAGATGAATTTGTGCGGATTTTTATACAACGACAACTTATTCTCTACAATGGGCAAAATCACGCTTTATTTCAAAACCAGAAAAGGTTAATTCTCCGTCAATTATTTGAACTATCGTTTCGTGCAAACAGACTAACATACCGGTAATAAAAATGCCAGTGCCAAACAGAAGCAATCAAGGTGATAACGGCGCCACAAGTTCATAAAGTGTCTTTCCGAGGGCCGTGATGGAATAGCATCGGAATATTTAGACGCTATAGCCTTCGCTATTTATGCCGAAATGTTATCACAAACGCTACAATTCGAATTAACGTTATCTAATGGCTTAAACAAGAAAAAATGGTGTATACAGTATATGTTTACGTATCCTAAATGTTTCCAAAGATACGTAACGAGAATATCTGTGAGCGGCGAACACAGCGAATTGTATGTTTTGGGAGCTTTGAACATGTTCAAAAATCCTTTGCGATGGAAAGAACTGCTTGTTAAAATTAAAACTGTTCTTGAGTTTGATCGCAACCGTTACCGAGCCCTGACGAAAGTTACAATCTGCCATTATTCGCTGCTTTTGCAAACATTGGCCGCTCAGTTATACATTAACGTAACTTTGATAAGATGAATTGAATTAAATGTCAAAATTAAAATGCGATGGGATTGTATGCTAAAATTTTAAATAAGTCAACTATAGCCCATCGAAATACAAGTACTATTTCACTCGATTTTGCAATCCACAGTTAGCCGGTATCTATACGTGGTTTTCGTTTTCTTATAAAACGGCATTGACCCATCAAAGTCGTCTGGTAAAACATTCACGCAAAGCACGCATTCAACCTCATGGCTCATGCATCACAACCGAGAAGCTGTTTCCCTGGAAGAAATAAAAGATGAGAGTGTAAATTGTGGTGTAAACTTTCACCATAGTACACGTGGTTTATATCAGTAATTTGTCATAGAATGAAGGATACATTCGGATTTTACTCACAGCTTTCACCCACGCGAGTTACGCTATAAAACGCAGCGTTGATAGCGCGATAGTCTTTACCTGTAGTTGCATAAATTTTGCTTCATCTCTCTCTTTCTCTTCTCAGATGTGCAGATTGATCAGCATGGGGCTAACAAAAGGAAGGCCCCATATACGATATGATTATATGACTTGTCAAATCTGAAATATTTGATAACATGTGTCTAGAACAAAAATAATTGTAATTATCGCGAGAATGCTCTCATTTTCCTGTCGCATTTCTTGTTTTTCTGTTCAGCAATATGACGTCGTCACAATAAAATGCAGATAGCCCAATTTTAATAGAGCATTTATAGATAAAGTGTAAATTCCACAAGCGTTCGGATACAACGAGAATCCGGATTTGACGAGCAAAATCACCCGGAACCGACGATCTCGTTATAACGGGATTCCCATGTATCTATAAAATTCTATTTTCGCAACTATAAATAAGCAGACCCGTCTTCCACATAATAATAAATACGACACAATCATGTCCAATGCAGCATACTTACACAATAAAGAAAGTGAACAACAACAAACCGAACATTAATGTGATATTAGATTGTTCGAATTCGGACATGGAAATTGAATACAATTATATAGAATATCCACCACACCTATGTTTATCTCAGCGAGCCTCGGCACACGTGTTGGCAGACTTGCCCTTTGCTAGTTAGCATCATTCAGAAAGGGACTTGTCATCATTCAGAACCTTGTAATGTTCGGCGCGCGCGCCATGTATTATAGTGAGCGGCTACTAGTCAAGGGTGAGCGGCTACTAGTACAGGATGTAACGACGAAGGTATCGCGCGTTTATTCCGTTATAGGACTTCGTGAGCAGATGATCGTAATATACATAAGAAAGAGCAATATCGCCAACCACATTTCACAGGATTGGATCGGGAAGAAGATAATTTGGTAAAGTTATTCACAATAAAGTATCAAAGTGAGCGGTTACTAGTCAAGCTACTGTACCGTTAGTGCACCAGTTTTCAACAGGACCCAGATTTCGACACCCAGCAGATAATTCTTATAAAATTTTATTCTCAATACAAACGTCTGACTTCAGCAATCAACCAAGTTATCAATCACATTTCTAGTCTTATATAAACACCGTTTGACACTTGTCATCATAATCCGACGGTAGAATATTTAGGAGAAAAGCAAGACGGTGTCAGCAGAAATGTGAATGTCAGCCATTTTTAGGGGTTCAAAACAATATGACGCATTTTGTATACATCGCCGTAAAATGAAATTCACCCGTGCCGGTTATCTTGCTTTAGTATCAGTTTGTTTGCCAAATCTTGATGTTTGATTTCATAATCGTCTTTAGTAATATCATGGCTGAATTTGTGATAAATGAGCAAACTTGTAGAAAGAGTTGGCTTTGAGAATGTGGCACCAGATTTCGACATTCCCATATCAAGACACGTTATAGAGGAAACAACAAGTTCTTGCGCCGGTATGATTGCTAGTTTGCGTCCACAATGCAGTGTACGCGTACTGTACGCGCCATGTGATTTCTGTGTGATGCGCGTTGTGATTGTGTCGAAAAATGATGCTGGGTGTCGAAATCTGATGCCAGCGACGGCGTGACGGAAATCGCTAAAATTGAACACAAGTGCATTCAAATTGGAATTCGTTTAAGGCATATTATTATTGGCCTTTGTAGCTCAGCTTCATGCCGAAATTCCGAGGTAAAACGGTGCAGTATTGATGGTAAACAAGGAAATGTGCTAAAGTGTCGAAAACCGGTACCCTTACTGTAACTGCGCATTGTAGCAGATATGATCATGACAGGCGAAGTATAGCGCCTAAATATCAATATAGAACCGCAAAAATTCTGTAATATGAAGACTTACAGGTGAAGTTATAATGTTGAAGACTGACTGCGTTCAACTTTTGGTCCTGTCAATATTCCATTTCTGCTCGAATTGATGAGTTAAATACGACTCGGTCGAAAGAAACTTGGGAGAACGACATCTTATACAGTCAATGGATTTGAAACTTGTGCGCATGCGCTGTCCGTCAATTCATCTGTACAGCTGTAGCTTTATGGCAAGGCCATATCATACTGTTGTGGCAAACCCTCTCGCTGTATATTGCGTTGCTTTCTGGGTGGGTACGCGCGCAGGCCTTGTCAGAAGGCTAAAAGCATTGCGACTCCGCCCAGCACATGAATATTTACGTGCGCAGTGTACTGCATACTGATTTCGAAAATGGTGAATGGGATGGGGAGCTAGGAGATGGACCTGTAAAAAAAACGTTTTTTCAAGATCATTGGACCAGTGTGAACAAGAACAAGGTGAACGTATGGTAGGAATTAGATAAGAATCTTATGTATACTATAAAAGTAAGTTTTTTTCTAGTGAAATTCGAAACTTACGGAGGCGCGAAAATCTGTGACAGACTGTGTATGTTTTTCAAGCTTACCGATATAGCACTCTATTGACTCAGGACGCTCCCTCAGTGTGTAACTGTGTACACGGAGCGTCCCGGGGTTACCTAGGAGGGTGTCTAGTGTAACCGCAGCAGGGACCCCAATACGTACCGTAGTTTATCTATGTTACTGTGTACAGATACAGCGCCCCGCACCGGGGTTAAGTCTTACCCTGCCCAGCTGAGCGCAAAGAAATTAGTCGCGCTAAACTATCCACTTTTAGTTTTACAGTATAAGCCTCTATTTCATCTCTGTCTGACTATACTATATGCACGTCTTGATTCATGGCTATAAAAAAGAAAAGAAAAGTGTCTTTGTTCATGGTTGTTTAAAGTGCATTGTTATTGACATATTGACATGTATTTGTATCGACAGGTTTTCATTGATGCACCACATAGGCCTAGTTGGGCTGTGTGGGCCCTCGAACTATATCTATAGTACTACTAGGCCTATTACGAGCGGGGGGATCCAGGAATTCCGTAAAGGGGAGGCGCCTTTACAAAATTAAAGGGGGGTGCTTGTGCCCCCCATTTTTTCCTTTTATTTCATTTGTTTTAACAAAAAAAAAAAAAAATGGGGGGGGGGCGCTGGTGCGCCCCCTCCTGGATCCACCACTGACGACTACTACTCATCGACCACTTAGTTTTTTATTTCAAAATAAAATTAGAAAGCTCTACCTGTATCTTTCATATATACACTCAAGGCAGAAAATACCGCAGATTCATATCCCGGGCTCAGATTGTTGACTATTGCACGCACAGAATTCTCAGCGACAAACAGAAGTGACATTTTTTTACTGTGCATTGGTGCAAGCTCATCATTTTTATCAACCGCCTGTTCTCCCATTGATAAAGACCGTAAATCTAGTGAATCCTCGGTGAATAGCAAAAGATGTGGTAACAATATACACATATATTTACTAATGAGCATTTTCTACTTCCTCCTGTCTCCTCAGGTAATATTTTGTTGTGTCCCCGTAATTTCTCTTGATTTGTATTCATGTTCGAATGTTCCAGCGTATTACTACTATTGTGCCCTGTCCCACTTGTACTTTTGATTTTTTATGCAAGAGAGCCATTAATTGCACAATGGTGGTGGATCTAAAAGTAGGTAGTTGCTGAGTAGTACAATACACATTTCTCTATTATGAATTGAAATGAATAGAATTCAGAAAGGCAATGATTTGTGTGTTCATATGTCTTTTTTGTCCCAAAATTATTCCTCAAAATCATGAGAGAAATGCCAATTTTGAATTATGCTAACTTCAATCACTTTGTTTATATTCCTTTTCTATCCAGGTGGTGGATTAGCAGTTGGTACTGTTCTCCTTGTAGGTAAGTGATGCCATGAAATAGTAAGTAAAATGCTTTAGGGAAGAGCTAGGATCAGTGTCAAGAAAAAGGAGGAGGAGGACGAGGAGGAGAAGGAACATGTACGGCACAAGTTTGTTAAAACTTTCAAAGATAAAATGTCATATACAATGGAAGAAGTGCACTGTCACAAAAGAAAAAGATGGAGGAGGAGGTGCACATATAGGACCTATGAGATACTTGTTGTAACTTTGAAAAATTAGATGTCATAAACAGCTTAGACCAGCAGTGACTTACATAAGAAATGGTGAACATCTAGTGGCATTCTCTTTGGAGATCTGCAAGTAGATGGTTGTCTGTACTCCATACATGTAATAATTATGCAAAATGGCACATTGCAGATTAATTAGGATGACCAGTTGTGGCAATTGATTAGCTTTCCCACAGAAATGGAGCATAAATTTTATTGCAGCATTAATTGATTTCAGGCCTCCCAACCATTCTGAAGTTGGAGGAAAGAAACAGAATTTTAATCATTTTCAGCTCTTTGTTTCAATAGGATTTTTCTTGACAATGTTTCTACACTCTTTGATTGGAACCGTTCTTTCTGTCCTACTTTTGGTCCAAATCATCCCTATTTTTCAGTCAGAAAGATTTGGAGGTCTGTAATTATATTGCAACTAGTGACACAATTAGAGGCCATTATATAAGATGCATCACGCGTTACCCCCGGGTACCGTTGTACCCCGGGGTACCACGTTGTGTAGCGCCACCTCACGTCCACTCGAGGACAGCCGCAGAGAAATGCATGCACTGTGTGTACGTGTACATAGTCATTGCCGTGCCACTGCATGTTATACTATGTGTGCATGGTATGCTGTGCTAGCAATAGCGTATGCTTCAGTGCAGTGCAGTGTAGTGCAGTGCAGTGACTAGCGTGCGCTAGCTCCAGCACCAAAATAATTTCCCACTTTTTGGCACCCAGGGTAACCTTAAAAAAAATAATAATAATAATTCAACAAAATGGCTGATTTTTATTTGGTACCCCAGGATACCATTTATGTCATCATATATTATATATGTTAATAATTATATAAGGCATTGAGGTAAGGAAACAGGTATATATTATTAAGAAAGAGAGAAAGAGAGAGAGAGAGACATGGAAAGACATGGATGAAGAGAAAGATAGATAGAATGCTAAAATGTTTTCATTTCTTTTGCTCCGTTCAATTCCAGAGGAAGACACATTTGGCAGCTATGCCAGTTTGCTGCTCCGCTATTTCCTGGCTGAAGGCATAATGAGTGGTCATGGACTAATGGTAGCTAGTGCAGAGGAGCAGCCAAAAAAGTTGCTGAAGGTAAAGTCATTTGCTTTGCATGCAGCAAATGGAAACTTATGATATTTTCACCTTGCAAACGTATATTTCTATGTGTGTAGTGTTGTTCACACACACCCTGAATTTAACGTTTTTTAAACTCTAGTTTACTAATGCAATGCAAAAGACATTAATTTGTGTTTGTGGACACACACAACAAAAGTGTTAATTATTGTGATCCACGTCATGATCCAAATATTGACTTCGCTTATTATTTTTCAATTCTTTTTAAATGTCGCGACAATTTTCCCTGAGCGGTGTATGTGAGCGGTATGTGAAGAGAAACTTAAGTCTTTTTAATCCCACAGTGCAATGTGCCACAATAGGTCCATACACTTGGAAGCCAGGGGTCACATTCTGGTCACTGTTGATTTTTGTTGTCGTTGTTGAAACATCTAGATAAACTTGACTTTGACATCGTGATGCAAAAAACGTTAATTCATGAATGGTGGATGCGGCTATAGTCTTTCACTTTATAAGCATGATGTTTACCATTCTATGTGATTTTTTGTTTTCATCATTGAGGTTTATAGTCGACACTCTTGAATCCCCAAATAGGTTTAATATTGATAGAGAATATATTACTACTATAGGCCCTTTGTAGTATTATATGAGCTTGGCATTGTAATGCAACAATAGGGGATAATTCTGGAGGATCTGCAAGTATTGACTTCTTTGAATGATGCAAAAGTCTTCCTAACATGTTTTATTTTTGACAGAGGTTACCACGCCCTCTAGAGGATGACCAGAACCAGGCTAGTGGAGGCAAGTCAAACCCCTCGGCTCAGGGTGAACGAACTCCAGCTGGGACAGGGGAGCAGATGAAAATTGCATGGAGATATCAACATCTTCCACAGCACCAGGTTAGTAACTTACTTGAGATGTTTACAGAACTTATATAAACTGTAGATTTATTCAAATTAACAAAACTCTTGTGCCAGGTTGTTTACATTGCACCTGATTAACAAATTGCCCTACATTGATATAAGTAGGCACATAATTAATTAGTGTTTTATTCAAATTAAGGAAATGCTTGTGTCAGGATGTTTTTACTGCAACTGATTTACAAATTGCCCTATGTGGCTACAAGTAAAACACTGATTGATGCTGTGCTTATTTATGTCGATGTTGGGCAATTAAGAGTTTATTCCATATGTTGAATGATTTTGTGTTCTCATCTTCAAAGAACAGCAACACCAAAAAGACAATAAAAGGACACACTGAAATAAAGAGGGCTTGATCTACTTTCGTCAGTTGTGTACCAAGGCCATGAGGCATGGAACAAGGCATAAATATTATATGGACCTTGACTTTCATCAAGTCATACATGTAGTTCGTTTCACTGTGGTGTTTGGTGTCAGAGCTACATGTCTTCATTTTGATGTGATTGGGCCAATATTTTGATTTGATGCATGATTGTAAAAATGATGCTTCCATGGATTTCTGCATTTATCATTCTTGTCAGATTGTGGATCCCTCCAACCAGTTTGGGCACAGCTACGATATCAGTCGGACCATAGAGGAAGGGAGGTTGGGGGCAGCAAACTGCTCCTGCTTCCACCTCCAGACGGGACTAATTGGCCAAGCGACGGACTCCGAGTGAGCATTTATCTCGTCTCCTTTAATACTGTATACGCCATATATTTCGCGAGTCTAAATTTTCGCGAATTGTGATTAAATTCGCAATCGTGGAGTCTTGTACTGAACGGAGAATTGTAAACACATACGTCACATTCACATTGGGATCAGAGTCAATATTTTCGCATACCAGTCTTTTAATTTCATGAATAGCACATGACTCGCGAAATTCGCGAAATATTCAGCATATACAGTACTGCTAGCCAGCCTGTCTAGGTGTCTACATCGGTGACACGACGTTTGCTCCTGCGACAATTGCTGCGGTGGTATTTTCTTAAAAGGACTTAGTGTTAGGATTGTGATAGGATTTTAGGTTTAGTTTGATATGAGGATTAGGATTAAGGATAGGGTTATATTTGTGGGTAGAATTTATAATTGGCGTAGTGTGCAGAAATTTCATGGGAGCAATTGTCGCAGGAGCAAATGTCATGGAACCATCTAGATCATACAGTGCCGGCAGACCTTGGAGAGATTCTAGTAATCATGCCAAATTTATCAGTCCATTCTCCTTTGTTCCTCATAGATTGCATTCTCTATCAGCCTTGCAGTATGAGCAATGTAACAGCTTAGGACTGTAAGCCAGAGGCAGTGCAGTGTAAACTGGATTTTATACCCCCCTCCAATAAAAAATTATCGTACAGATTGACATAACCAACCCAACCCTAAAATATCCCAGACACTGCTTTTTGAGGGGTTGTTTTTTATACCCCCGCCAAACGAAGTTTGAAGGGGGTATATAGGAATCAGCGGACGGTCGGGCGGTCGGTCCGTTGCAAATCTTGCGTCGTGAACTACTTCCTCAGTTTTCAACCGATTCCCATAGAACTTGGCGCAGATGTGTGCCTTGGGTTGTAGATGTGCAAGACGTATTTTTTGACAGTACCCAAAAGTACGTTGCCATGGTAACGGCATATTATGGGCAAAAATGGGTACAAATCTTGCATCGCGAACTCCTCCCACAGTTTTTGATCAATTTTTATGAAATTAGGTACAGATGTTCATCTGAATATGTTAATGTGCAAGACACATATTTCCGCAGTGGAAAAAAGTGCATTGCCATGGTAACGGCATGTTATTGGTAAAATATAGGGCAAAATGCTTCATGGCAAAACTGCTTCATCAGTGTTCTTCCAATTCTCATGGAATTCATATTGAATGTTTGTCTTAGGATATAGGTCAGCATGACACATTTCTTGACAGTGACAAAAAGTATGTTGCCATGGTAACAGCTCACATATTATGAGCCAAAATGATGGAAAATTTTGTGTTGCAAACTACTTCCTCAGTTTTTGCCCAATTTCCTTGAAACTTGGTACAGATGTGTGCCTTTGGTTGTAGATGTGCAAGACGCATTTTTCGACAGTATCCGAAAGTACGTTGCCATGGTAACGGCATATTAATGGCAGAAGATCAAGGAAAGATCTTGCGGATTTAACTACTTCCTCAGTTTTTTGACCAAAGCTTATGAAATGTTGTTTTGACCAAAGCTTATGAAATGTTGTTTGGCGGGGGTATAACCAGTCGCTGTAGCGACATTTCTAGTTTATTATATTTTGCTATCGATATTGGTTATAATCATGCTGCCTTTGCATCATAATTTGCAGTGGAGAAAGCCCCAGGAGTGTTATGGACAGCTTCCCACCATAAAGTGTGTGAGTTGAGCAGTTTCAGTGAGAGTTGAACCGCTTTTTCCTTTTAGCACGCATAATACCACTTCTGCGGGTGATATCTACTCCAGTATTAAGAGAATACAATATATATTCATTGATTTGTTTCTCTCAGATGTGAGGGAATTTCCCTGAACCCAGCCTACCGGAGTTTGTTTGGTGACCTGGAGAAGGCTATAGAGGAAGGCGGATACAGTCTCACCCCAGCTGCTGTCAAGGCACAGGTGATATTACAATGTTTTCCTAGAAATGTTGTATGTTCTCAAAAAAAAAAAAAAAATAGATAAATAACAGAACCCCCCACAATGATAACTTTGAAAATAGTGAATCCATCCAAACAGATTCAAGTTACGAAACTGTAAAACTTGAAACTGTAACTTATTCCCCACATCTAAACAAAAAAACAAAAAAAAAAAAAACAACAACATCCGATTTGCTTCAGTGGTCAAAGACATATGAGGATCTTTGTAAAGCATGTCAGGAATCCCTTCCCTCCATGTCCTGTCCAATTGTGTTCACACAGTAATATGCAGTTTCAAGAGCATCCAAGTGCTTAACTTGAAAGAAACAGACTCATGACATGCTTTACAACGATCCACATTTCTCTGTGACCACTGAACCAAATTGAATGGGGTTTTCTGCAAAATATTGGTAAGATGAACATTATATTTTAGACCCTGAAATAGCATTCAGACTGTTCAATCATACTGAAAGTTATCAATGCAGAAGTCTGATAATTGTATTTTTGTTTTTGACGTGCTGTACAGTCAATTCTGTCTATAGCAGCCACTTAGGGAGGTGAAAAGAGTGGCCTCTATAGGCAGGTGGCCACTATATTCAGGTTCTTTGACATTTTGTGTGAATCACATGCATGTGTGTACGTATGCACATGTTTCATGGATTGAACAATGATTGATCACATTATTACACACTAGCGTGCTGACAGCTAGCAAGCTTTTACGAGTGCATCACGGGCGGATCCAGGAATTCCATAAAGAGGGGGTGCCTTTACAAAATTAAAGGGGGGTACATTACCATATGCACCCCACTCCCATTTTTATGCCTCCGCCACGAAGTGGTGCCGGAGGCATTATGTTTTCGGGTTGTCCGTCCGTCCGTCCTTCCGTGCTAACGAGAGTATGCTTGTGTGGCTAGGAGAACAATAGTGCACAATAGATGGCCTTTATTCCGTCAGGCTTGTGTGGCTAAAATTTTTGCTTGTGTGTCTATTTTAACAAAAGGGAGAACAAAGGGGTAGACACACAAGCATATCACCGTGAGGTCGTCCGTCCGTCTGTCCGTCCGTCCTTCCGTCTGTCCGTAATGAATTTTGTGGACAAGGTAACTATCGAATCCTGTTGAGGTATCCTAATGAAACTTGGCATGTATGTGTATTAGGGGGTGAAGTTGTGCCTATCAACTTTTGGGTGCACATGCTCAAGGTCAAAGGTCAAAAGGTCAAGGTCAAATACATAAAATTTCACTATTTCCACCATATCTATTGAATGCCTGAAGATATTTTCTTGAAACTTAGTGTATACATGTATTACCCAATTAAGATTCTCTGGTGAAAGTTTGGGTCATGAGGTCAAAGGTCAAAGGTCAAAAGGTCAGGGTCAAATACATAAAATTTCACTATTTCCACCATATCTATTGAATGCCTGAAGATATTTTCTTGAAACTTAGTGTATACATGCATTACCCAATTAAGATTCTCTGGTGGAAGTTTGGGTCATGAGATCAAAGGTCATAGGTCAAAAGGTCAAGTAAAAATATGAAAACTTCTTTTTTTTCTCTCCGTACCTTGGAAAATTGTTCAAGGTATCGTCATGGAACATAGTATATACATGTACTGACTGGAAGTGATTATCTAGAGAATGTAGGGTTCATGGGGTCAAAGGTCAGGGGTCAAAGGTCAAGTGCAAGACTTCAAAATTTTACTACTACCCTCATATTTATGCAATGCCAGCAGGGTTTTTTTTTTTTTTACACTTGGTGTATGCGTGTGTAACCTAATAGAAATTCTCTGGAAAGTTTTTTTTTAAATCTTTTTGCCTCAAAGGTCAAAAGGTCAAAGATCAAGTGAAAGTGCTGAACTAACTTTTTCCTCCATATCTCGGAAGTGGCTCAAGTTACCTTGAAACTTAGTACATATTATGCATGTTCTACCTGAAAGTAATTATCTTATGAATTTTAGGGTCAAGGGCCAGATGAAAATGGTAACAATTTACTATTCAATTTAGAAATTGCACTTTTTCTCCACACCTGTACCTTGAAAATTACTCAATGCCTAAATGTATGAATGGGTCAAAGTCAAGTTAAAGTCCTTAAATCCCTAGATACATGCTCTCCTATTCATCCAATTAAACCTACGTCAAGGAAGGTGAACATTCAACACATTTGTGACAAACTTGTCATTCCAATATTTTGCCAATTTTGTGAAAATGTAATCACACAGTGTCCACATGTACTATCTAGACCTATTGGGAAAATCATGCATTATGGCGGAGGCATACCAGTCGCCAAAGCGACATTTCTAGTTTCTTTTTATTTCTTATGTTTTAACAAAAAACAAATTAAAGGAGGGGGTGCAAGCGCCCAGTGCGCCCCCACCTGGATCCGCCACTGCATCACTATGCCTGAATTAAGGTTGATTGCAACAGTGGCTATCATTGAACTGTTCCTTGTGCATGACTGGCACAGGTGAAAATTTGTCGTGTGATTTATTTTCTGTTGACATCAGTCATCATTAAGATAAGCAAAATTTACAAGAAGTTATGACAGCTGTTGCCAAACTAATTCTTAGTTTTTATCCTCAATCTCACCCTCAATATAAACAGAGTAGCACTGATCGTAGTGTTTTACGGATTGGTCTCCACTCCCTGGCCTCTCCTCTGTGGGAGGTGGGCGGGAGCTCTGGTAGTCATGGCGACGGCCAGGCGTGTGTAGATTTATGCAGATTTCTTCATGCTCTGCGGGGTCTCCTGAGAGTCTCATTGGCAGCATGTGTAGTTACCATGCCAACACACCTGTTTCAGGTATTGTATTAATTTGTCTTTTTGTTTTGTTTTGTTTTTTGTTGTTGTTTTTAGAAGTAGGAAGCACAAGTTTGAAATTAATCAAACTTTAATTTAAGTTTAAATTCATTTAAAATCAAAGATTCTATTTATATATCTTTATATTAAATTTCAGCAGCTTTTTTTGCTACATTAATGAAATTTAGTTACAGTTCACTACCATTACAACAAACACTGTTATAATGGGACTCTTGTTACAGTGAAGTGAAAATTCAGGTCCCAAGATTTTATCTATATATCTTTATATTATTTATTGTTCTGCTCCTAACAAATTTTCAGTGTAATGAAAGAAAACTGCCAGTCCTGGGGACTTTGTTATAACAGGAAAACCTTTATTAGGATTTGTTTTAAAAGTAAAGGCAATAAAGCATGTACGCACATACCAAACAAAAGCCCAAATATGAATACCAGGTAGTCGTAATAGATGTATTGAAATCCTGATGGATTTGTTAGTGTGCATTTCAGAATCATTCGGGGGTATTTGAAGTCGCATTGGTTTTAATCATGAATATCAAATTTGATCAGTATGTTTAGGTATGTTCTTCCTTAATGATTATTTAGAAGGGATGGTAGGCCTATATTTTTGGTTGAGATGGGGATTCAGGTTTTAACTTTCTGTGAGATAATTAGAAACTATGTATATGAAATATTCAAGAACCTACACTTCTAAAAGAAATTCAGAGTTTATTTGATGAAAATCGGTTTTGAAATGGCCGAGATATTAAAAAACGAAGATGTCCTAATAAAAGGTTTGACCCACCTTTTATTAAGACCGCTTTATTTGCCTTTGTTTTGAATACCATTTAGAAGTGTGTGATCTTTGATATTTTTAAGTGGTTTCTAATTATCCCGCAGAAGTTAAAACATAATTCGTCATCTCAACCAAAACTATACCATCCCTTTTAAAAGGCAAGTGAATATTACTTCAAATTTTATGGGATGCAATGTTTGTAGCAGTTTGTCTAATGTGTCTAATTTGGAGAAGACAGTTCCTTACCTCGATATTCAGGTATTTCAAATAATGAAGATTCAACCTTTAACATCAATGAATGAAGCATCGGCATGAAATTTATGAATTTCAATGGGCAAGAAAGAAGATTTATGTTCAATAATGAGCAAGAAAGAAGATTTATAGTCAATTTGCATAATTACATCACAATACAGTGAGAAAATATTGACTGGTCATTATTTGTGGATATTGCCCTGAAGGGTTTGTGTTCTGAGGGTGTACTGCTCTTCTTGCTCTCAGTTTGTCCTTGTAGCCCTTTCTTCAGCCTTGAATGGTTGTTATCTTCTTACTCTTTTTTCCCCTTTTCTCCTCCCCCCTCCCCTCTCCCCTCCTCCTCTTCCCCTCACCCTCTCCTCTCCCCTCCCCCTTTCCCCTCCCCTCCCCCCCCCCCCCCCCCCAGGATGGAAGCACAGTTCGGAAGGTAGAGAGGTTGTGCGACTCGGCAGTCCTGCTGGAATCATTCGCCGGTTCTGACATGGAGACGAACCCTGCCTACAAGGAATATCATGGTAATATAAGAAGGTTCTTGAATGGGAGTGTCAACGGTCCAACTTACCCCAAATTGCTAGAATGAATGCCTCTAAATCCCATACTACCCTCCCCACCACCCCATATTCATCCATTCCAAGGTCCTTGTGGTAACTATGTCAAAATATTTCATCCAGTTACATATACCTCAGTTCAACAGTGTAAAAAAGATGTTAATTTTTATCACGGACTAAACCCTTGGTCTGCCATGCTGTGGTTAACTGTATTACAACACCTGACTTGACTTGTGATTTAGCGTACTATTTAAAAAATATATGCATCGGTGTATATACACAGTATATATATATATATATATATATATATGTGACACTATGTACTCATTAGATTCACATATTCTGTCCTAATGCCCATAGAAAATAGGTATAGAGTTGAAATCAAACTATCTTGTCAATTCTACATTTGATGCCTGTCTGGTCTTTTCTGATCTTAGTCATCCATGTATCTGAATGTTGAATTCAAGAAGAATATATTGATGTAAATATTTGGAGGAGAGATGCCTTTCCCAATTAAACTAAACAATACTTAAAATGTGTGTTTGCCAGGGCTGTTTCACATTCGAAAGTTACCACGGCTGAACTCCCTGACGGCCTGTTTACCGGACTCAGTAGATCTCGCCTTCAAACTGCGCAGGAAAAAGCTCACGATAGAGGTAAGATCATCAAAGCATTAGAATAAAGAAATATGGATTATATTCATCTGATAGCCAGGATTATCAGACATTTGAGAGTAAGTTAGGAGCTGCTCCATTTATTAGATGGTGAGAATACAATCATAGTGTCGTCATTAATTCCCCTTCGTACCGTTTTCTGGGTTGGTTGTCCCCGAATGACCAAGCATGCAGTTTTATCTGTAAATCATTTCTTGTGTTTGATGTGCTGGAGACTAAGGAGAGGATATTGATTCTTGATAAAAATACAAAAGTTGACAATTAAAATATCTCTCATACTTTTTAGAAAGTAGGTCCACTGGTATGGGTTTGTAGAGAACATCATAAATGTTCCAATATTAATGCAGTCAACCTTGCTTATGTTGAATCCAAAGGCAAATCCAAAGTTACCAGAGAATATCCTTCGTCTTACATGAATTTGTCATAGACATCTGTCATAGACAGAATTTTCCTGTGTCTTGGACAATTTTTCGACTTGTGTGAGGACGACTAAGATGAGGTTGACCATTTGTGAATATGAAGTGAATGTAATTTGGAAGCAATGCTGTATGCATAAATCACATACATGTTTTCAGTGTCATTCCATGATTTGCAATGAGAAGGATCATTTTTTAATGCTGGATCAAGAGTTTCTTTCACTCATCTCACATTCCATTTCACGTCTTCCTTTCTCCAAATCTTACAGAAGCTGCATCTACCTCCCGACCTGTCGGAGACGGTGAGTCGCTCCCAGGAGGACCCCGCCAAGCTCGCAGCGAGAAGTGCCGCAGCCGGTGCCTTTTCCTGCGCTTCCTCGCTCTCGGACAGAAAGCTGGACTTTTGACGCTGGAGAAATTTTTAGTGATCGTTCCAAGTCTAACCCAAAGCAGGCCGTCATACGCATACGCACAAACACCTCAGGAGGCCAGCCACTTTTTCACATGAGCGCATTTGAACTGGCAGCTCTCAAAACAACTGCTCTGTATTGACCAAAAAAAAAAAAAATGAAACAAAAAATTAAACAAATGAAACGAGAAATGTATCATTTTAATGAGAAGAAAATTGTCTTTATTTACATGATAAATCACTGGCTTTCAATTCATTCAGTGAATGTAGCATTAATCAAGTTTTAACAAGCAGCTGCATAACTGCTTTTGCAACTACTTGTACCAGGATGGGATACAATGGACTCCCGTTATAATTAAGTCCTCAGAACCGGAAATTTTCTTTCGTTATAACCGAATGAATTAACAATGGAAGAACATGGAGATGATAATGTTGTGGCCTGAATTTTCATTTTGTTGTGACCGGAATTTTGTTATAACCGTGTTCGTTATAATGGGAGTGCACTGTATCTCGTATGTGGCCTCTGAGGGCGTTTATGACGACTATGAGATATTTCGCATCTGGACTGATATGGGTTAATGGATTGTTGGTTTGATGCCAGTCCTTCTGGAGTCTTTCTCAAGAGTATATGGTGTAAAACATCTGAGCAGAGTACTCTGTGGGTAAAACGTCCCTGGCCTTGTAAATGAACTATTGCACACGAGGGCATTATTCGGATTCTGGTCTTGACTTGCAACCATACATGTTTTGATGGCTGGACCAGTGCCAAAACTCACCTAACAAAGAATACGAGAAGAAAGCCACTCTGATTGTTATTCATATAAATTCTGAATATATGTCTGTCTGTCTGTCTGTCAGTATGATCTACATCGAGAATTATAAACTAGTGGGGTGCAGTTTAACTACCAGGTATTTGCTGAGTTTAAGCATTGGAGGAACATAAGGAAGACATGTCGTAGCAATGTGATGTACATGCAAGATTTCATTCGTACCCTCCTCTGTTTATTTATTTTATGCTTCAAAACATGTCGTCTTAGACTTCAAATTCTGCCAGCAGTAAGCTATGCCATCAAAATTCTTCTTTCTTTTTTTTTCTAAACAGATAATATCTAAACATGTCCTAGCAATGTGATGTACATGCAAGATTCCATTCAAACCCTCTCCTTTTAATTTATTTTATGCATCAAAACATGTCGTCTTAAACCTCAAATTCTGACAGCAGTAAGTTATGCTTTCAAGATTCTTTTTTTTTTTCTAAACAGATACCATATTTTTTTTTTTTTTGTATTTCAGCCAAATCAATTTCTACAAAGGTTTTTCAGTTTCAATGTCTACAACGTTGTCAGGGTATCTTGCTGCTGGGTTGTACCTGTAGCTTGTTTCTTTGTAAAAGAGTTGCCAGGATTTGTCATCATTTAACACTGAAGATATCATCAAAACAAACTTATTTCAAGGCCAAACTCCCTATTTATTCAGTAAATCTCAGAGATGATGCTGCCCTCTTGGTTAGGCTTGGTACTAGTGTCTCTGTCCGCTCACATACAACTCTACCAAACTAGTTTTTGTGTGTATAAATGTACATTGCAAAGAATATTACTGTATGTCAATAGTAATAAAATGTTGACAACATTATAGCATGAGTATGTTCCTGTCAATTGAAATTTGCATATATGTGAGTTGAAGATGGAGAGACACACTATGATGAAGTGATATTATAATCAGATTTACTAATATTGACAACAGTGAATCAATATAAACTAGAGAAGCACTCTGAGAGCGCAGACCTCTAACTGCCAAGCAGCTACTTCATTTCCACTGATATCCTGCTCTTCCACAGAGATCAGTGAGTTCTACCCATACGTACTAGTATACATGCTGAAAAATTTTCCAATATAGAAGCTAATTGTTACGTCATAAACCTTCAGCTGCGCGGCGCACCTTGCCCTAACAGAAAGTAGAGCACGCACTTTAGTGCGCGTATAAAAACCTCAAAAATGCGCAGCTTGAACTCTCAAGTTCATTGACCCCACCTGCCAAAATATCAAAAATTCTTCATAAAATCCATAAAAAATTTCTGGATCACTACCAAAATTTAATCATCTGTTCTTTGCTTCATTCTCAACCTTGTTTTTCCTGCAAGTTTCATCTAAATCCATGCACAAATTTTTGAGTTATTTTGCACACATACAAACAAACAAACAAACAAACCAACAGTAATGAAAACATAACCTCCTTCCTTGGCAGAGGTAACAACACAAAAGTGTTGGCTACAGACCCACATCCAAACACGTCAGAAATGGGCCCCAAATGTTATATTACTGCCATCAACTTTTCACTCCTAAATGGTGCACACCTTTAGGACATAGCGTAAGTGTCTTCACCACAGGATTCACATACCCAAAATGCTGTATTTCATTATAGCACCAACTTCCAAGTACAATATCTAAATAGCATTTTTAATAAATACGCTACTGAAGTTTTAAAGCAACGAATGAACACTTTCTTGATATTCAATGTGTAATTCAGTTTAGAATATATCAATTTAGAATTCGGTTATTTAAAAAAGATATCTAAATCTAACACTTTCTTGATATTTCAATGTGGCATTCAGTTAAAAAGATATCAGATCTAACTGTATTTAATCCACAACATTAAGCAGTGATCTTCCTATCATTCTTTCAAATGTTACTCCCAGAATGTCATAAAATTGACTACCTTTAATGTACAATATTTTGCAAAATTGGAACCCTGAAATGACTGAAAGAAAAACAAAGGTATTTTAGGGAAAATGTTGATGACTCGATCTGTATGTCTTAAAACATACCCTTTTATGATGCCTTTTTTCGATGAATGCAGTTGCGTAGCAAGTTAGATGGAGGGTGACCTCCCCCCCCCCCCCCCCCCCCCACCCCATGATAGAAGAGAGATGATACTCTTGTTGAAAGTGATAAAAAAAAAATGAGAATGAAGGGAGAGACGGTGATAAGTGACTTTGTTATTGGATGTCTTGATTGAGTGTAAAGATGAGAATAAAGGTGTGCTACAGATAGCATTAAACTTTAAAGGACAAGTTCACCTTCATTAACATAAGGATTGAGAGAATGTAGCAATATTAGTAGAACACATCACTGAAAGTTTGAGGAAAATCGGACAATCTGTTCAAAAGTTATGAATTTTTGAAGTTTTTGTGCAGTCACCGCTGGATGAGAAGACTACTGCAGTGTATGATGTCACATGCATACAACAATATAAGGAAAATATAAAGAGAATTTCACAAAATTTCATCTTTTGAAAAAAGTACACATTCCCTTGACTCGTTACTGATGTATGTTATGGGTAATATTATTCCCATTGCCTTTAGAAAGAGGCAAGTCAAGTGCTCTTTTATTATGCGCAAAAAGTGAAAATATGTTGAATTTTCTTAACATTTTCTTTATACTGTTGTACTCGTATGACATCATGAGCCTTAGTAGCCTCCTCATCCAGCGGTTCCACCACAAAAACTTTTAAAATTCATAAGTTTTGCATTGATTGTCCAATTTTCCTCAAACTTTCACTGATGTGTTCTACTAATATTGCTGCATTCTCTCAATCCTTATGTTTATGAAGGTGAACTTGTCCTTTAATATGGACATGAATGGTGATGGCTTAGTTGTATGTGGTAGACAGTGATGTAAAAAATGATGTTGATACTAAAATGTGACGTGAGATGCTGTTCTAATCAGTGATGATACATCCATATGAGAAAATAATCTTAGCAATGCAATTGTAATGAATATATTAGTGCACATGCTGACATTATTCTTACAAAATTTATTCAAACAAATACATGTTTATGGTACTATACATGGATAAGAACCAAAATGTAAGGTAAATACACTATAGATGAATCTGGAATTTTCAACAATATTAAGGCATGAGTAAGTTTTCACACAGTGCCAAGCAAGATGAATTTTGTGCATTACTAATCAAGACAGAATCAAGACATTACATATAGTGGTACATATTACAATTAAAAAATTCTTTGTACTTTTATTTTTGCACTAGTTTCTGGTACGCTGCATGAAATGAGTAAAAATTTCCACACTGCAAGATTTTTCACTTTTACAGTGAATGACAATGAGAAGCATATGCAGATTTTGATTGCAAAATGAGTTAACTTCAATTGTGTTCATTTGAGATATTTGTGATTAAAGCTGCTAAAAAAAACAACAAAAACAGATAATAGAAGAATAAAAATATGGGATATCAGACTAATTATTGTAACTTCTAATACATACCTTGTTATATAACAGGTGAGTTATCACAGAAAAGTTTTATTTTACTCTACTTCAAAATGTTTGAAAATGGTACTTAATTTGTTCTGCAATCAAACTCTTCATGTTCATCCTTGGGGGATGCATCGTGAATTCTGACAAGAAATTAAATTGAATGTGATTGGTTTTGTCTCTATAATCATTGTCTACATCATCATCGTCATCACCATCATCATGATTACCATCAATACTGCAAGACAACAAAATAAAGACCTGTCAAAAACAAGTAGGCCTACACATGTCATTTTTATTTTATACCAAAGGCCTACATAAATAAAGAAGTCTACAAACAAACAGAAATTGAGGTAGAGAGATTCATGAAAGGAAATATTGGTCGATAGTAAAATAGGTAGATAAAGACAATATGAAGAGTTTGTTTGCAAAAACCGATAAGTCCATATTTGTCAAATGGAGATATTTGCGATTAAAGGTCAAGAAAAACAAAGAGAATAATAAGAAATTTTTTGCTTCTTTTGACCATAACTACAAAAATATACCTTTATATGTAGTGATCAATATATCATTTAATAGGTATTATTTTGCACTTTATGACAGAGACCGTATTTCAAAATCTTCAAAAATGGACTTATCGGTTTTTGCAAACAAACTCTTCATATTATAACCACATTGCATGGCTGGCGCCACGTTTTGAAAAATGTGGGAAGGGGTCACTCTATAGTTTCTGGTGCCACTTCCGGGTTTCATCAGCTGACAAGCAAAAAAAACTAACAACAATACAACAGTCAAGAAACACTATGCCATACCTATTGTAGATCTCTATTAGCGTACTAGCTACCTGCTAGATTTTATGAATGGGGCGGCTTTCTGGGGGCAAGGACGCAGTGTTTCTCGACTTGTAAACAGCGAAGTCGAGCGCCAGCTGTCGTCTGCTACGAGATATAAGAATGCAGTCAGGCTTGTATGTTGTCGTGTGTTGTACGTGACCGACTGCGCGACGCGACCCGATCTGCATGGTAATGGATTGTGGAGCAGACCCCTATGTTGTGGTGAAATACGGAAGCGTCGATAGATTTGTGTGTATGTTGACTGCATGATCTGCACTAAAGTACTACGCTAGCTAGCTAGCTTTAGACCCGTCTATGTGCAGTTCATCATACCTCTCTTCTAAAAGCTGTGCCCGTGGCAAATCTTTTATCCTAGAGACATACAATTCCACTCCGTAGCAATTGTGATATGCGGGATACGGGACGATGTAATCACCATGGCCATGCATCTTCCATCTCCAGTTTATGGTTTAGATGTGTAGCATTTGGTTCTTCACCATTCACAGCTGAAGAGGAGTCGTATAAACTTTACACAATCCACAGACACAGTACAGCTCCAGCGCCAAGCAAGGGTAAGTAAAAGTTTGACCGAAAGATCGGTCTGTATCTGTCCGTCGGGGAATGTTCCGCGGAGACTACGTCTGGCTTCACGGATCCCCTCCGTATACGGAGGACAGCGTTAATGGCAAAATATAAAAGAGTCCTCCGGACAGACGGATCTTTCTGTCAAAGTAAAAGTGAGCTGAGTGAAGTCAGTCTTGCCCTTCTTAATTCTGGCTACTACTAGATTCTAATGCTAGTTTGCCCTTGGCTAGTAAGTATAGTAACCATGGTATGGGTATAGAGTCTACATCAGTTCGGGAAACCCACTCACAAGGGGGGCCCCTCCTTATAAGTAACCCGTCCCCCTTATAAGTAACCCCGTCCCCCTTATAAGTAACCCCCGGGGCACCCCTTATAAGGAGTCTCCACGCTTTTTTGCAATGCAACGCGAAAATGAAAGGACTGCGGCAATTCGCTTGATTATGTCCATAAAGCTTCACAAGTTTCCTAGTTACTCACGAAATTTGAGCAAAATCGGTTGGAGGCATCATATCTAAAATCATGGATTTAAATGCGATGTCAAACGACCCATGCGAATGCTGAAATGCGAGCGATTACTGGCGTGAGTGTCGCCAGGCGCGGCGGCGCGGCAATGTTTGAGTGCAGACGTGGCGACTGACCTCCGTACTCAGTCGCCACGTCTGCACTCAAGCACTGCCGCGCCGCCGCGCCTGGCGACACTCACGCCAGTAATCGCTCGCATTTCAGCATTCGCATGGGTCGTTTGACATCGCATTTAAATCCATGATTTTAGATATGATGCCTCAAACCGATTTTGCTCAAATTTCGTG
Organism: Diadema setosum; assembly: GCF_964275005.1. Classification (NCBI taxonomy): domain Eukaryota; kingdom Metazoa; phylum Echinodermata; class Echinoidea; order Diadematoida; family Diadematidae; genus Diadema; species Diadema setosum. The sequence continues at coordinate 5,624,587 of NC_092696.1, read as the reverse complement.
AGTAACTAGGAAACTTGTGAAGCTTTATGGACATAATCAAGCGAATTGCCGCAGTCCTTTCATTTTCGCGTTGCATTGCAAAACAGCGTGGAGACTCCTTATAAGGGGTGCCCCGGGGGTTACTTATAAGGGGGACGGGGTTACTTATAAGGGGGACGGGTTACTTATAAGGAGGGGCCCCCCTTGTGAGTGGGTTTCCCGAACTGACATGGTATATGGCCATACCCATGGCTGTTTCGTTGTTTCACCTTGACAGATACGAAAGTAGGGTTTCGTTTGGGAAATTCTGAAGGACCGGACCCTATTTCTTTCTCCTGAAACAACATCTAACCATTTGTCATCATTTGACCGACGAAAGATCGGTCTGTGTCTGATTGTCATCGGGGATACAAAAACGTATGTTTCACGGAGACTACAAACATCTGTAGCTGGCTTCACAGAATCCCCTCCTAAGGAGGGGATTCAAAAAATTATAAAAATGATAAAAAGCTTCTCCAGACAGACAAATTTTTCTGTCTAGAAAACTATACATTAATCAATGTGGACATGTAGGCCTCGAGAAAGCACTTAACGAAGGCACCTTTTTACTTCTTGCTCGACATAAAGAAGAGTCGTCTCGCATGTAATGATTAAATAAAGCACGATCATGAGAGGGACAAATAGTGACAGGTGCATGAATGAGTAATGACTTAAAAGGCACTGGACCCAACTTCGGCAATCTTTGTATCAATACAATGCTACTGTGATCGGCAGTATCATCCAAATAACAGCACTCCCCGCATGTCCGCACATACCGGGTCTATGTGCCTTTATTTTTATTGGTAATTCTATGATGGCGACCGAATGGTAGGTATAACGTTAGCGCCTATTTTATCTACAATGTACACCCCAAGCCTGATATTAAAATATGCAATTAAACCAGTACAAGAGACCCTGTTACTTTATATATCATGCAGTGTTCTAGTCTTTGTAACATTTGAGGAGTCTATTAAATATTTATAAGGAGTAAATTGAGATATGTCCGTACCTTGCCAGGGGCCTGAATACCATCACCCAGTTTGAAATCGTTACAAGTGCACAGAACAAAAATTTATGCCTGAGACTGTGTTCAGTACGCTTGAAACTTGGTAAGGTTACCACAACCAAGCAAAATGTGGTGAAAACTGAACAGTTTTCGCGAAAATCTTAAATTTATTATTAGGAATAGCCTATGTGTTATAAGTATCATCAAAGTTGAAAGATCGTTTTTGGTATCATCACGGTCACCCGCACGCATCTTTTACGTGCTTGATGGGAGCATCACGGTCACCCGCACACGTCTGTTATGTGCTTTGTCTATGGGAGCGAGGATGATGAGTTGCGGGCCCCTTCCTTTAATAGCGCACAACTATTCTGCATCATTCGCGTTTGAAGACGATGGCTGTAAAAATTTCTGGTATCGATAAGTGAACTTGTGGTTCTGTTGGAATCTTCAGTATTTTTCCTGTATGTGAGTGGGATTCATAGAATTTCAGTGACGAAATGTGATTCAAACATGCATATAAGGTGCAGGTCACTCAACTAGACATGAAAAAAAAAGTTTTCTAGGCCTACCAGGTACCTGTAGATCTTTACTAAAATGTACAACAAACTTACCCATTTGATTGCTTTCCTACTGGGTTCTAGAGTAAAAAAAGCAACGGCTGTTCCCAGTAAATACAAATTATCTTTTCCCAACATCCAATCTGTATTTGCCTTGTTGGATAGGAGACATCTTCTTCAGCCTACTTGTTATAAATCATGTTTTTTCAACTCAACTGTTTGTTCTGAAATCATTGCTCTCTGTTTGGCACATAACTTGATGTCTTGATAATCAAAGGTGTTGCTCATGCAGGAAATAGTTGTATACAGTCAACCTTGCCTCAGTCAAATCCATTCTGACTGAAGAAATAACTTCAACTTTAATAGAGAAAATTCGACTCATGAGGGATCAAAATCATATAGAGAAGAGGACTTGAAAAGACCTTCGACTTTACATGCGATTTATTCCTCTTGGTGAGGTTGACTGTACATCCCTTTTGGTACCACCAAAATTTCAGATTTGATAGTTTTAGTTGCCCTAATGGGCCACTTTGTCTGAGAAAAAAAGATTGTCAAGCACTACTGTATTGTGCAATAGGCAGTAATTACCTGAAATTGGTTTTCAAAGCTATACAATGTATATGAAAGAAGCTAGCTCATACAAAGTACATAATGTAGTTGTACAATTGCAGTAAAAATAAAGTGCTGAGGTAAAGTCATATTGCCAACAATTTAGAGATGAACGTTCACTAACTAGTGTAAGCATTTCACGTTCACTAGTGTAAACATTTCACTGTATTTTACCAGCAAGAAAGCTATTCTTGCATCTCACCTACTGTCTGTTAATATCCATAATGACACATTATATATCAAATTCTTGTGAACTATAAGATGTGTTGGAATTCATTGCATTATACTTGATGGATTCACAGACAGTATTATAGACATTGATTTCATGTGTTCTACCACTTGCAAGATTTCTTAAAAGTGGAAGAGATATTTGATGTAAATGAAGTTGATTTGACATTGCTGATTAGTGATGATACATTATTTAAAGAAACAACTCTACATGAATGTCGTAGATTAAAGTCATTATATTCGACCACAGCTGTTTTCTCACCCACAGGATGCTATGTTACTTGGTTTTAATAGTTCAATACTACTGAATGTTCATAGTGTTGTGCTGTATGAATTCTGATTCTGTTAAAACATTTCCAGAGCTCTAGCATACGATATACATGATGTGTATGTACACATTGCATGTTGATACTGTGCTTCCCTTTTAAAATAACTTCCTCATTGCTGCAACGAAGGAGGGTCTCCTGCTTAAGATGGGCACAAGCTTCCAACAACCCTCTTGACTGGCTCAAACCAAACCAAGAGCATACTGTTACAATTGGCATGCTGTTTGTCTGTGTGTAGTTTGCAAGAGTCGGAAAGAATTTGTTTCCTGTTCAGACGACTTGAGATTGTGGACACAGTGTAGGAGATAAAGAGATCTACAATATTGACAAGATCTCCACCCACAAATATTTGTGACTTGGCCTAAACTGAGCTAGTCTTGGAAGTGTACTATTGTAATTTGTAGAGCTGTGATTGTGGAATGTATGGGGGGGGGGGGGGAGAGACAGTACATAAAGGTTTCAAGGAGTGGTTATGAGATCAGAGAATATTCAAGATTTAGCAAGACATCTGTAGACATATCATTCAAAGTGCTAAATTCTAGGGAGAGTGAGCAAGAGAGATAATCATTTTAAATGTCTCTGTGTAAGACTTACGAGTGTATCCTATTGTTCAACTGTCAGCCAGTCTGCCGATAACATTGTATTGCATTCTTTCTGCAGAGCATGAACCCTGCTAATATTGTCATGAACATTCTTTGGGTATGACTCACCACAGAAGTTTAACTTCAGGAATGTGGCTGATTGTGCAGGATGTGGTCATGACAGTACTACAAACTTGTCAACATGACAGAAAGATGGAGAGATAGATAGATGGATAGAATATATGCAAGATAGATGGAGAAAGAAAAAGAAAAAGAAACATGTATACGTACATAATGTAGGATTTTGAGTAAGGACTGCGGTACTCACCGTATTTTGTCGATTTGATAGCTTGATGGTTGATGAGTGAGAGAGTTGAAAAAAAAAGGAGAGATGGCAATAAATGATCATGAGATTGGTAGATGGATTTAAAGAATGATGGAGAAAGAAAAAGATATAACCTTAGTATGTAAGATTTTATATACTAGGAGAGTACTTGTGGATGTGTTGCATATATTTGTAGGTTGAAGGTTTGATCAGTGATTTGAGAGGGAAAGAAAGGAGGGAAGACTGAAATTTAATGACTTGATTTATTTATTAGACAGGATAGATTGGCACCGACAAGAGAAAGAGAGAGAGAGAGAGAGAGAGAGAGAGGCAAACATACAGACTGTACAGGTTCTGGTGAAAAGCCAAAATTGACCTGTTTTTATACTTTGTAGGGCACAATAATCTCACAATCTATCAGCCCCAGGAATAAACAATCTTTGCAACCTTGACCTCAATGAGGACGTAGCATACAATACACCTTAATCTAATATCTCAATTTGTGTGATAAGGATGCAATTGATTCCTTTTGTGTATTGTGTAATGGTAGTTTTATACTTCACACCAGCTTTGAGGTGGTCAGTGAAGCAGTAAAATTAACAAGCAGGACAAAGTTGCGTCACTAGTCCATTTTGTAGAGGATAACATGCTTTTATAGGCATCAACTTGTGCATGTTCTTTAAAATAGCATATTGAGTATCTGTCCATCATGAAGGGAAAAACATAAAAAAAAACTTTCCCATACAAACAAACGAACTAGTATTGGTCTACACTCATTGCCCGATTGTCCCATTCAATTTCACTTTTGATTGTAGGCTACATATGATATGTATTATTGTAGCAGCATTCACCTTCACGGCCTCAGACTAATGGCCCACCAAGTTGTTTGATCAGATTGTGTCTATTGCATGGTAGACTATCTTTGAAGTGTCTTCTTGTGTTGATATACTGGGTAATACTTAACAATAGCATGTAGGTCCTACAATGTGTACAGCATATACAACTGTACTATATGAAAGTCATTGTGATATGATAGCATGATATTTGATACATTAGCATGAATCGGAGGCCTGTCCCATCATTCCCCACCCTCTATGCATTTATAAGCATGGATATAATTTTATGACCTACAAAGCCATTCCAGTAGAAGTTTTGATTAGCTCTAAAAAAGTGTAAACCCCTCCCCCCCCCCCCCCCATTCGCTTTTAGTCTGGAGTCCTCTGGGATATACTGTACATGCCAGTGCAGAAGCCTTTTTCCTTTTCTTGTGATGCCTTACTGATGGTGGAAATACCAAAATATGGCCTTGGCATGTCAAAGGTCAGAGGTCAGGCAGGTGTCAATATTGGTATGATTGATGGGGGGAGGCTGATGCTGTAGACATTGAAAATATTGAAAGTATTTCCAACTGGGTCACAATCTCTCCTGCTGGCAGCTATCATAAAATTTTGGCAAGCAAACTGAAGGTGTGGGTGGTGCTGATAATTTTCGCTTGGTTATCCCAAAGAATGGATGGCCTTTACGACATGCACTTAATACTTGTCTGATATTCATTATCAAGTAGGCCTACTGGTTTAATAGTCTTTTGAACACCTCATTTTTTTTTTTTTTTTGGGGGGGGGGGGGGGGTGAAGAGATTGGGCCCAGATACATTAAACATTATATGTTGATCAAGTTCACCAAATATGAAATTTCCATTAGGCGTGAGACATTTTGAAAATTGATTCTTGTTGGCGATGTACAGTAGCAGTTTATTATTCATGAGAATTCAAAAGTTACTGTACAAATTCTGTGTTTATCAGAAAGAACTCAGGGACCGGTACCTGTATCCCAGAGTCAAGTTTTGTACCGCAGTCTTATTTTTCAATCCTTGCTTTTTGTACAGTTGATCATCTCAGTGTCAATGTTTATTTCGTGTTACAATTTCAGAGTGCTTTAAATTCAATTCATTTTAGTTTATTATTAAATTTAATTAGATTAAACTAGAATTAATTGAATAAGACCAAATCAAATCAAACCAAAAGAATTATTTTTAGTTAAATTAAAGCTGCACAAACTTCATTATATAGCCTACATATTTATACTGCATTTGAAATTGGCATAAATTTGTGTTACCCTGCTTTAGACATCCCACTTTCAGTAGTCCAGTGGTGAACATAAAACTATCTTTTGAATGAAATGTGTGTTGCTTGTGTTAAACAGGATAGTTTTGGTTTAAAGGCAGCCGGTCGTCGCAGGCGATTCGCAGCTCAGTAGAAAAGCACGACCAGCTGCTCCTCCCGTTATTGTACCCCCGTACGTACCGAATGCCGAACACGACGCTACGCAGCGCACCAGCGAAAACCTGATGGGGCACGAGCGCCGTGCGAGCTGTCCACTGTAATTTCAACATGGACGCCCGAATACCTACCGAATGGGGCCGAATGGGTGCATGCACAAAACCGCACAACAGCCATGCGCATGAAAATCTCTCCCGGTCCGCGACACAAGAAGTAGTGAGAGCTGTCGGGTGTACGTACGTACGTATCTGGCTCCAGTCTCTGTTTATATGCACTATGGTGCCAATTTCAGCAATCTAGGCAATAATATTTAAGAATGTCTGAAAATATTATATAACAATATCATAAATTATTCATATATTACGTTGTTTAATATTTGGTATTTATAAATATGCTTTGATGAAGAAATATTAAAACTCTAAGCTTCATGTATAGCAAGTTGCAATGCATATGGCCATATGGCAGGTTAAAAAAAAATGATTTTATCGTGCAATGTTGTCTGCTGCGTCAGCTGCATGTGTTAAAAAGTGCTGTACTGTTTCGGCTTAGTAATGAAACCTCACAATGGAGATCAAACAGCCGTCCAACTCGAGGCAACGTATCTACTTGTTTGACGCTATCGACGAGTGGAGAACGCAGAGAGACGTGTTCTTAGCTGGAGGACAAGTAAGAGACCAGAGGGGGAGGCTTCAGCGTCAGCGTGCCGATGAAAATTTTGCTTTCCACTTGCTGGAGTTGCATGAACAGTTTTGCAGGAATTTTTATTTAGAATGTGCAAATTCGTGTTCCGACACGGCTTACGCCAATCAAGCAACCCCAGCTGGCCAAGTCAACAACTTCAAGGAATCCAGATCCAGATGATGTGTAAGTAGAAGTCTACACATGAATCAGTGATTGAAGTGGAATGACTTTTTCTAATCTAGTATCAGTAACTTTAGGGCATTTGCGTTTGATCGACAAGTAGGCTTATTTTTCTATGTATAATTCCGCGTTCTCATTTATGTCAAATTATGATAATGCCGTAATTGAAATGACATTTGCTGGGTCAGTTTAATGTCATTAGTCCCATTAAATGAGAAGTTTTTCATATCAATCATGTTATGCAAATTCCCCAAGAATATGATTCAGGATTTGCAAATAAATAAAAAAAAAAATGAATAGATCTATCGCAAGCTCCATCATACATGTAGTCTAACCCTATAGATCTGGTAGAACTCTAACGTTTAAATAGGGGAACTAAAGGTTCAAAGATGATAGATCTAACAATAATAGATTCTAGTTTAGGCCCTACTTCGACTTGAAGGTATGTCGGTTGGTGCACGGCCCCCTTCTATCACGGCCTCAGTTACACTGTGCAGTGCAACTGTGGCCGTTGGCCCTGCACGGGCACAGTCGCTTCCCCGTCCTGAATTTACACACGCCAGGGCAAGTATGGTTGGACCTACTACTAATCGACCGCCTGATGTTTATCTGCTTGATAAGAATATTTAACACTGAAATTCACGTAAAAAAAACTTGACCTACGTGATTGAGAAAATCCAGCTCTATCAAATGCCGTTGTTCCGTTTTCGATTCGAAGTTTCAGTGCAAAAATATCGCCGACGAACTTGCGTGGCCTCGTTTCAGCTCCCCGCGGTAAATCGCGTTAATAGGATCGACCGCTGTTTTTGCATTGACAATGCACGCAAACCGAGTTGTATTGAACACCGTGTTGTACGATCCTTTTTAGAAGCCTTTTAGAAACTTCCATAGACATTACATTGTGCTGTCATTACGATTCGGTGAAAATATTCATTCGAAATTTTGTCCTTGATTAAAACCATTAATGAACAATGAATTATCGCGTTTTCCCACACCATCCTCATCTACATTCAAAGCCAATCCATTTTATGTGCTTTGAAGAGAAGTGCGTACTAAGTGTTCAGTGCGCGAATTATACGCGGTCGGTTTCAATAAGGGTGGTCGATATGTAGTAGGGCTACACAAGACACAGGGTCTCCGACCCAATCGTCCGCGTTCAGAATGGACAACTCGGCGGTAATATCCGCTACCCATGACGATGTGTCATCGTCCATGATGGCCACCCTACCTATATTATAATCTGATCTGACGATTACAGTGTAGTTAACGACTGACGACGATCGACGGTGCGATGAAGAGAAGGCGTACACTGTAGTCGTACAAGTATAGGCAGCTAGCTACTATAGCTCATGCGAACATTGCATCACAAAGTACATACAGTATACCATACATTCAATTCACATTACACAAAACGTACTCCCCGCGCTCAGATCAATCAAGCGAGCAAACGAGATACTATAGCGCGATACATTGCTTTAGGGATGTCTTGCGCACACACACATTTCGCTTCGTAGCAACTTCGGAAGCGAGTTTACGTGCTGCCGCCCGCGGCTGAAATATGTCCTTGTATCCTCGCGACTGGGTGTCTTTAAGATAGGGATTCAGCTTTTAACTTGTGAGATAATTATGAAACTACATTAAAAATATCACAGAGCATACGATTCTAAGAGGAATCAAGGAGGTATGAGAGTTCTCTCATAAAATATGTACCTCCTTGGTAAAACAAAGCAATCCTAATAAAAGATTTTATTAGGATTGCTTGTTTTGGGTATCTTTGTCATTTCAAAACTAATTTTCATCAAATAAACTTTGAATTTCTCTCAGAATTGCATGCTCTTTTATATTTCATAAGAGGTTTCTCCATCATCTCACAAAACAGTTGGAAATCTGAAGCTCCAACTATACCATCCCTCTATTAAAGTACAGTTGAACCTCTCGTATCCGGACAAGACGGGACCGGGGCTCATCCGGATAAGGGATTTGGCCGGATACGGGAGACTCAATGCTTTATACACGTACATATACATACATATGTACTGATGTAGCGAATTGTAGTACCACATGTAGTAATGTGTATACTGTAACCTTTCGTTGTTACATTTGGGGATGTTTGGGGATGTTAAAATGTCTGAAGGTATGCAATTTGGAAGGAAATTTGATGTAATGTATGTTAATCATGTTCGAAGTAATATGTAATTCATGTGTGTTTGTGTAGGAGTTCTCAAGGAGTTAGGAATCCCTCTTTCCTCCTGTAATTATTAAAACAAAAATCATGGCGAGATTGCGTCCGTATAATAGAGAGATCCGGATAAAGGGAGGCTGGATAAGAGAGGTTCAACTGTACATGTACAAAAATAACACCTGTACCTTAGAAATACCTGGTTATGAGCCAAAATCTTCCTTCAAGGTCGTTAGTAGACATTCCAAGCATTCCAGGGAGAGATTATTAAAGGAATTCCACATTAATACACCTTCAGTTCTATTAAAGTTGTATGAAAGGCATTCTAGTAGGCTTTCACTGACATGTGACGCACAAGCGTCATAGATTTTTCCAATAGTCAGATATCAAGACAAATTTGGTTGTACAGTTTTGATGGTCTTGAGGAGGATCACTCACTGTAGGGTTCATATGTAAGGGGTAACCTGTCCTCAGACTGACATTTATGGATTGTGGAGTTTCTCAACAAGTGACCCACAGCCACCTCCCTGTATACTGACTTGATGGAGAAGGCGGCTTCATCCCTTACAGAACTTATTTACTTGTAGACCGAGATCAGTCTTTTGCTAGCTCTGGTTCTACAATGCAGCCAGGTTGGAAATTATTTGTCTACAGGATTCAAGAAGGAGTGCTTTAAAGATACTAATCTGATCAGAGCTCTATCAGCTGTAGGCTTGTTTCCAGTCTGTGCAAATCTGTCTCGCCATGTCGTCGAGTGGAGCAGTGACGGAATAGCAGAGTTAGACGTTTACAATTTTATCTCTCTCAGTTGGAGTAATATTGGAATACATTATATACCTTGTGATAGAGCCATCTGTAGATAATAAACTCTACATGCTGATGATAAAGCTAGTGTGATGCCCACACATTGAACTTTGAAAAGAGAAAAGTTTGGGGTAGAGACTAGAGGATGCCCAACGAAGCCAATCTCCCCATTGAGATGGGTACAGTGTATTTGTTCCTGTCAATAGATGGAATGTCAAAGAAAGCAAAGCAGTGTTTTTTAAACTGCCTCGTAAATAGCCGTAGGCGTTCGCTGCAGATAATAGTGCTTGAGAGGAACAGGCTACTCACATGCCTCCACATAGCCAGGGATGTTTTCTATTTTTGTAGAGTGCGGTATCACTTTGTATCCTGTATTGCCAAAGTGTCTGTCATATCCAGTGGTGGCTCTGCAATTTTGGTAATTGCTTCAATTCTGGTTTGATTGTGATGTTTGCTACATAATTATCTCTTTCTCTTGCTGCACAGTGTGAAAAGGAAATAAGTTGAATGAAGAAAGGAGGTGAGCATGATGTATACAAATAGATTGTATTCACTACCACACAGCGTGACCACAATGTCAAACTACGGTATTGAAAACAAGTTGGCCCATATTTGTACTGTAGCAGGTTGTAAAACTACCCTGTACATGAACTTGGGATGAAGTGACTAGGAAGTGCCTTAAAAATCTAATCTTTGTGGCTGTGCATGTTTTTGTCATGTCATTCTATTGTGGACTACATGTAAATGTACAATTTTGATAAACACAGATGTTTACATTGGTCATCATGTTGTTTTTGCAGAGCTGCACTTTAGAGTACGAGAAATGGAAGGGCCGGGGTACACTGTAAATGTCACGTACGATGATCAGTGTGATGATAGTTAATGGCTTTTCCTTTACCAGTACTACAAACTGTACTTTATTGTTTACTAACAGTACATCTGAAAGTGGCTGTACAATGTACATCAAAACTGTACAGGGTTTTACTGTATTTTATCAATTTTGTGACTATTCTGAATCTTCAAAATCTCTGCAAAACTCTGGTTGGATTTTCTGTGACTATCAAAAGTTGCAGTCATGTGATTCACAATCAATGTGTGAAGATTTGGAATGCTGTCAGTGCCTGTTACTGTACGAGCCGAAATTTTCGCGAATTTCGCGAATCGCCTTCGAACCGCAAAAATAACAACACGCGAAAATAACAACGCGCGATTAGTTCAGTTAGACCCTCGTAACCGCGAAATAAACAACACGCGAAAATGTCCTTCAATTAGCAATTCGCGAAAATATCTGTACGCGAAAATTTCAGCTGGTACAGTAGTTCGAGTGTTATTGGTAGGTGAGAGATTCTTTTGAATGAGACCTAATGGAGAATGCTTGCCACGTTTCATGATCCCTGTGGCTTTCAAAGCAAGTTTATGAACTTTTTAGAGAACTTTACAAATATAGACCCACATGAGAATGTGTTTTGCAATGATATTGTGCTCCAAATTGTAAGATGCACTCTCAGAGGTTGGTGTCTAGACGAGACAGTAAGTTGTAAGATTTGTTCCAGACTTTGTTTTGCCCTTAGAGACCTCTGATTGTGTTTGTTAATTTGTGTGTGTGTGTGTTTGTGAATCCTATAGAATTAAGGTTTCCACACAATTTTCAGGGAGTTATAGACAGTTGATATGTGCAAAGCTGTTTTGATTATGGGGTAAGAAACGCATGAAACGCAGAAAAAAAATGTGATCACAAAAGCATTTGAGCCAGAGATGCATTTCTATGGAGTTGATGACAGAAAGTTGTTTTGGTTTTGAAAATATGCGTTAAATGGCTCGGACCTGCTCACACCAATCACTGCCAACTAACACGTAGATCTCCGCTCCTTGGTGGTGCAGTGGAGCTGCACAGTGACAAGTTCTCCCAATTGATTTGAAGGACAGAGTTGATAAATGCAGCAACTCAAGAAATGCGAACTGAAAGGCGTTTGCAAACTCATTATGATAGTGGACATTGAAGCACATTTCAAACATGGGAAAGTTGCTTTTGAAATGCAGCCTCGGTCATATTTTGAAAGATTTTTGTTGTATTATACTTGATGGTTTGGTTGTGGAAAAAAGATTTGGATTGAACAGACTTAAGATTTTGGGGGGTGAGGTTGGAGGGTTTGTAGAGCTTTGAGATTTACGCAGCATCTGTATCAAGCTTATGAAACTTTTATACATATTCATTGGATGTGATGATTCAGTAGAATTTAATCAATGTATGCAACATAGAACAAGTTTCTCCTGTGACCATTTGATGATGTTCATCTGAAGAGCTTTGTTTGTGTCAATTTATATTTTCCATCCAAGCTTGTCAGATTGTAAAGCTGAAATTGAGTCTTATTAAGTGAACTCTGTAAAAATTGAAATGCACAGTATTTAGCTTCTTTTGAAACAGATGGTAGTATTCTTTCATGTATGTTAAATCCTATTTTAATTACCCTTTTTCATGTATGGGTTTCAGAAACATTCGTAATAATGATCTCTTTGAATTTCCCTTTTTCAAACAACAAACAGACAGTTCCACAAAATCAGAATATCATGTGTTCATGATACACAAGTATTATACCATGTATTTATTGAAATTATAAACAAGAAAACAAATGTGTTGTTTGAAGGTTTGCATGGTGAAGTTAATTAGGAAGAAAGATTTGCGGTGACACCATGTGTCAACGATCCGGTTAAGGACTACATACACATGGTGTCACCGCAAATCTTTCTTCCTAAGAAAACAGATGAAAATAATGTTGCCAAAAGCTGGGTGAGTAAATACATCAGTTCAAGTTTGTCTTTTTTTCCCCCATCACTGCAGGTGTGTGAGGAATGCCAGCGTAGCCCTGTCTTGGTGCAGTAACCATGGCGAGATGACACCGTAGCTCTCACCGGCTTCCAACCATGATGGAGTTCAAAGTGTGGGTGGACGGGGTCCCTCGTGTGGTTTGCGGGATCACAGAGGGTACCACCTGTCAGGAGGTAGTGGTGGCTCTTGCCCAGTCCACCGGCCAGGTGGGCCGCTTCAACCTGGTGGAGAGGTCCCCCAAGAGCGAGCGGCTCCTGCATCCCCTTGAGAGTCCCTACCATGCCCTTGAGAAGTGGGGTCCGCTGGCAGGCAACGTCCGGTTCTTCCTCCGCAAGAAGGGTCTTACCCCTCACAGCAGCCGCCCTTCCTCTGTGAACAGCTACAACCTTTCCAGTCCCGACGAACGTTTCATGACCCTAGCGGACTTTGACCTGGACAATCGGGACGACCCGCACGGAGTCGCTGCCAACCACTCGTCAAGCTTTGACCTCGGGAGGGAAGGTGTCTTCCAGAGTCCGGCTGAGGAGGTGAATAGAGTTGGTGGTGATGCGGATAGGCAGAAGGAGCTGGAAGAGGAAAAGATGAATGAGGTGGAGCGGGTGAGGTTGATGGAACAAAGAAGGGAAAGTGAAAGACTCCAAGAACTTGAACTGGAGAAGGAACGACAGAGGAAGAGGGAGAGATGGAAGGAAGAAGCAAGGTCTAGAGAAGTGGGACGCAAGGAAAATTATGGAATGGAGATCAGAAAACAAAGCGTTGAACTTCAGAAGCAGCCGCATTTGCAGCAGCACCAGCAGGTACATGAAATACAAAAATGGAAAGAAGACGTTATGAAAGCAGAGAAGGAAAAGCAGATAGAAATGGAGAAGAAATTAGAGATTGAGAGACTGCAGAAGAAGCAGGAGGAGGAGCAGAGAGTGAAAGAGGAAGAAATCGCCAGGTTAAGAGAGCAGGCAAGGCGGACTGAGCTGGAGAGACAGAGAGAGGAGGACAAGCGGAAAGAAATGGAGAAGAGAAGAGAGATGGAGCAGTTGGCAGCTCAGGAGAGGGAGAAAGCGTGGGAGAAAGAGAGGGAACGACTGCGCCAGGAAGCCAAAGCAATGGAAGAGGAGAAGAGGAGGGAGGAGGAGCGGCGAAAGGAGCTGGAGAGACAGAGAGAAGAGGAGAAGCAGCGAGAAGTGGAAAAGGAGAAACAGAGACAGATGGAAATTGAGCGCCTCAAGAAAGAGGCGGAGAAACGGGAGCTGGACCGCCAGCGGGAAATCCAAAGGCAGAGGGAAGAGGAGGGCCTGAAGGAGGCGGAAAGACAGAAGGAGATAGAAAGGGAGAAGGCTAGGATACAAGAAGAACTGAGACTCAAAGAGATGAGTATGCAGAAGGAGATCGAAAAGCAGAAGGAGGAAGAAAAGAAGCGAGAGACGGAGAGGCAAGCAGCTCTGGAGAAAGAAAAGGCGAGACTTGCTGCCCTCGAAGTACAGAGGCGGAAAGAGCAGAGGGAGAAAGAGCTTGAAAAGCAAAAGGAGATCGAGAAGGAAAAACGGCGGCTGGAGGAAGAGGCAAAGAGGAAAGAAGAGGAGAGGCGGCAAGAGTTGGAGAAAGAGAAAATCAGGTTGGAAGAGGAGGCCAAGCGTCGGGAGTCAGAGCGATTGAAGGAACTGGAGAAGCAGCGACAGATCGAACAGCTAAGGATGGAGGAGTTGGAGAAGAAAGAGAAGGCACGGAAGGAGCGGATTGAGATGGAGAAGGCCAAGATTCTGGAGGCGCGACGCCAGCGGGAACTCTCCCGGAAGAAAGAGGAGGAGCAGCGGAGGAAGAAAGAGCAGGAGAAGATCAGTGAGCTCAACCAGATCGTCAACGTCCAGAAGGAGCGCATCGAGAAGCAGAAATCGCAGCTGGGCAGCATTGAGGAGGCCATCCTCTCCCTCCAGGCCTTCGAGAAGGACCCCGAGATCGACCAGATCGAGGACCAGATCATCGAGTTCCAGCAGGCCGTCAAACGGAACAAGGGCACCCTGAAGGAAATGGAATTCTGGGAGAACGAGCTTGAGATCGAGCAGCAACTGTGCGACAAACTCAAGAAAGAGGTGAGTGAGTTCAAGAAAGTCATCTTCTCCATTCCAGGTTGATACATCTGTATCGGTGCAGCTAAAGACACAGAAATACTTGGTAGGTCGTCTGTATGACCTTTGACATCCGGGGTCATTCATAGTGATTTTACTGTTGAATAATGATCATCTTCCTGGAAATTCAAATTCAATGTTCAAATAACATAATAATCATACCTTTACAAGATATATTAAGATGAAAGATATAAAATGAAATCACATAACAGGGTTTAACGCTAACTTTTTTTCTGTGGTAATGGGCCACTTAAAAATTTTTAATGATTTGAAATTTTGGTCGACCAAAATGGAAATGTATTGGCTGGAAATAAAAGGAAACACAACGATCTGTTTTGAATTGTAGTAGCCTCATCAGTAGATTTCCTTTTTTAAATTTGGTGGCCCGACCTCAGTTTGTCGTGGCCTGCCTGGCCCCCTGGCCACAGCTAATGTGAAGCCTTGCATGTAATAAGTCTAACATTTATGTACTGCATTCTGTTGCACTAGTTTCATGTTGTATAAAATGCACAAAAATGTCCTCTTGTAAAGTATCTGGCACAATGTGGCTTGTCTTTGATTCTTGCCTGGTTCTGGGAAGGTGGCTTCTTTGAAGGAGAAAGTGGAGGTATGTCGGAAGCAGACGGAAGAGAAGCAGGGCGAGATCAAGAAGATCCACGACCAGATTCGGGAGGAAGAGGAGCGGATCAGAATAGAGGGCGACAAACAGGCGAAGAAAGATTTGCAGGTATGCAAGCAATTTTTTTAAAAAATAAATTGCACTGCTCTCCTGGGATTGGTTAAAGTTTCCACATGTCTCTGTGACATACCTTAGAGATTTCAGTCTTTGTATACATGTTCATTTCCTTATCCTATGACAGTATGACCTCATCAGATTATCTTTAATGGTTAGCCATTCAAAGAAATTTGCTCGTTGCACTTTGCACTTTGCAGTTTTGTTTATAGGTTAATCTTGTTCTTATATTTTTTTTTGGGGGGGGGGGGGAGAAGGAGGGTATTTGATGAAAAAAAAAAAAGAGAAAAATATTGCTGCCAAAATATCAACTAATCTTGTGTACATGACACAGGTTACAGCTTTTACTGATGTACATGAGCCTATTAAAAGAGTTTTTGTTGACAAGCATCTGTGTAAAAGGGGAAGTCAAGATTTATTGCCTTTGGAGAATTCAGTTTGAAAATATAATTCTGCTGTATGAAGAGTAACGAAACATGCTTTTCCCATATGGTCAGTTTTACGGTAAAGGGTGTAACTTTCAATTTTTAGCCTTTTGGCCCACCCTGAACACATAGATTTACAGATCTCAAAGATTTTTTCACATGTGAGTCACCTCATGAGTAGCCACCTTGGGTAGCATAATCAGGTCCAGGTATTGATGCGTTTTGTTTTGACAGTCACATATGTACCCTAAAAATGACTATTTTGTTGCATTGAAATTTATCAACATTTTTGAAATGTTAATAATTTTCTACAGCAACTGCAGAGATCTAATTTTTTATGTTAAAAGCATAGTTGTATGGTCAATTGAAGTGACCAAATTAGTTTGGTTTGCATCTGGCCCTTTATTTTAGAATACTATGTCTTCAAATTTGAGGTTTCGGAGGCTTCTTTTTCCGTTAACAATTGTTAGCAAACTTTGATAGACAGTAATGATTAGAGGATGTGTTTTGGTTACTTTCTTTTATGCTGAAAATAGTAAGGTATAGCTAAACTTTAGACTTACATCAAAGTTTACTTGATTCTACGGCTATTTGAAATTTTGTGATGATTTTACTTCGAGTGAAATTTCCGTTAGCAGTTTTGAAGCCTCCGAAACAAAATGTTTAGTCAAATAACATGAATATAGATAAGAGAAGTGACCCAATCTATATATCAAAAAGTAGGATATGGGGCCCTAACCAAATAAACCAAAAATAGTTAGGATCCGCCAAACTCTCTGAAAATAGGAGACAATACAAATTTTCCGTTAACACGTGAAGCCTCCGAAACACATTGAAGCCTCCGAAACAGCAAAAACATCTAATTTGACATTTCTGATAAATTCTTTGAGTGTCTGCCCCAAATTATGCCATGAAATCATCAACAGACATGGACAGACAACAAAAATAATAAAAAAAAAATATGATATTGCAATAATTTTTTGAGCCAATACACTTTATAGAGAAAAAGTGGTTTCGGAGGCTTCAAAAGGATGTTAACACTGCATTTTTGTGATTTTCTCTGGATAAAATCAAATTAGATTTATTGTTCACCCACCCAGTGATCATTTATGACATATCCAAAGATATTTTATCACATTCAATTTTCTGGCTGCTTTGTTTACTCACCAATATAGATTTACTATACGATTTACCTATTTTTCCTAAACAGTGCAGACGTGTCATACATTACTCACCTCTTCATTCGGCAATGAAATATTGGCAGATGAGGATGTTGGCCCACAAATATGTTTAAACAGTGTATATCAACCAAAAAAGACACAATTTACCCATCACTTTCCACATAACATACATAATTTTCATAAAAACATAAGGCATACTGAATTAATTTTCCAGATGTTTCGGAGGCTTCATTTTATGTTAACAGCATGTAAATGGAATGTTTTCATTACAATTTTGTAATTCTAAGTCTATTAAATAACTGTTTGGACTGAATGAGACTTGATGGTTCATCAAGCAAGGTGTAGATAGTTGTTTAAATGTGTGAAAAGCATTTATTTTGTAAGTTTCCTTTTGAAACAATGGAACAGGCTAGATATTGTGAGTAATGAAAGTGACTTCCAGCTTGCGTACATGCCCACATCATGCAACAGTAGTGCAACAAAGCAAGTAGTTGTGGACACATCAATATTCTTAAGTTGGATTTTATAACTCATTTTGTACTCTTGAGAGAAGTTGAAGTGTTGTTTACCATTTTTGTATCACTCTTTCGACTGGTCAGGCTTAAAAAATGAAGACCAAATAATTACTTGATTATTTAGTGTTAAATACACTATTTCCTTTTCTCTTTTTTTTTTCCTTTTTTTGTTTGTTGTTGAACTGAACACTATTCCTGGGCTGAAGATTCAAGGACTTAAATAGATGGATATTCAAGAGGGAAACATACACAAAACTAAGAAATATATTACTTTTGAATTTAAGGTTGTACTTTTACTGCATGATCAAAAGCAAATGGTGGAAAATAAGTTACTTTTTGGATTTTTACACTTTTGACTCACTACCATAGATCTGAGTGAATAGGTTCGAAACACGATCTTTTATATGTTCATTTATAACCCATTGACAAATCCATTCCATTGTTACTCACATGGCATTTGTTTTTGCTATACTAAAATCTGACTTTTTCAGCTTTCCATTTCCTAACAAGTTCTTTGGCTTTCATCTCCAATACTTATTTGGAGGAAAGTAATCAATAAATTTGTGATTGGATAGAAAATAGCTAACAATTTGCAGATTATCATTTTTGTGGTGTAACTTGCATCACAGAGAACTGTTTTGGAATTTTGACATTTGATTACTTCTCTCAGACAGGTTGTTATGTCAGTCTGTATGTCATATCTGATGCATGCTAGGTGCAACAC
This sequence comes from Diadema setosum, assembly GCF_964275005.1. NCBI lineage: Eukaryota > Metazoa > Echinodermata > Echinoidea > Diadematoida > Diadematidae > Diadema > Diadema setosum. The sequence continues at coordinate 5,606,289 of NC_092696.1, read as the reverse complement.
AATCTTGATACTATCACTGTACTTTTCCATATTTTGTCATGCTGGCAGAACCACTTGACTACTTTTGAGCAAACAAAATGTAGCTTATGTTACGAAACATCTTTTCTCATACATGTGTGAGACTCTGACATGTTTGTGAATGTAGTTCCCAGTGAAGTAAACAGTGTATGGATAGTTGGTTGTGATAGGATTGTTAATAAATGACATATAGACCTCTAAATAGCCTGTTGCCGTGGGTACATGTAGTTTACATGGGTGGGGTGACTGGAGAAGTTATGTTCATGAAGAACAATATTGAAATGATTGAAATCTTTATAATTTGTTTAGTCCTGGCTTTTCTGGAAAAAAAAAGTTACAACCCTCTACTGTATTTTGAAATTCAAAGGGTTTAAACTGTAGTCTGTGGGTTTATATTCTAAAACAAACTTAGATATTTAAACACAATTGCTGCTTTTTAATCTGCTTTTCCTAAAAGATTGTCATTTATAGAAACAGTAAAAGTTCTGTTAGTAATTTCTCAATGTGTTACTTTAAAAAACGGGCCTCCTAGCTGTCACAGGAGTCACACAAACTGGAATTTTATATAATTATTTAACTACAAAAAAAAAAAAAGCCTTTGAAGCATAAAAAAAAATAAAAGAGAAAATGATATGAAGCAGAGGTGACTTGTATACCACAGAAAAAGATAGCAAAATTCTAAGTATCACATATTATAGGGAAATATACATTTGGTCAACATTTTTTTAATTCAAAATTCATACACAATCATGGGTAGGGTATGTATCTTTTCAACAGGCGATTCAAAAAGACGAATAGGATCTTGACCATTTTATTTTCTATCTCCATGATAATTTAACCCATATATTGATTATTCCGACTCCATTTTTTCAGTTTGATGATAACCCTTACAATGTTGTACATGGAATGGCTGATCGGTGTTTAAGATTGCTGTTCTATAACCATGATCATTGCATTTGATAGAGCTCTATGAGGATATCAGCCATGGTCCATACGCAAAAGAATGTTTAAAAGTCTATCAGCCACAGTCCATAATATGCAAAAGAATGTTTAAAAGCCTTTTTTCCCCTTTTTATATTTTACAACACTATGTTGTAATCTAACCATCATGCCATCACATAGTCTATTTTCTATCCCATTCTCATCAACAGCTGAAATTGATTTCACATACTCTACAATTATGATGGGTGGTTTACATGTTTGTCAATATACATCCCACAAACTGTCCTTATAAAATACAAATAAAGCAAGCAAACATTATCTTTGCATTAAGTCTGAGCTGCAGTTGAACTCCTTGAAAGTAATCCTTTCTGCATTATGGTGAAAAGTTTGATGAATGCAGACAGCTATACATGTGTGTAGCCTACCCATGTTCTGCATTGCCAAAGTCATATACACATGCAAATATACAACTGAGCATAAAGATCTAAAATCATATTTTTCTTTGTTTCTTAACATAGTTTATGTTGGAAAGTTTTTTTTTTGTGCATACAAATACATACTATTTTACATGTTACAACATTGTTAGTTAATTGGAAACAATCATCTGCATTAATGTACTTCATATCACATTATAATGGACATTTTTTGCATGTTAACACGTATGATGAAGCCTCCGAAACATGTGTTGCTGCTAACTTTAAGCCGCCAAAATAGGTGTTCCTAATCAGTGTACCTTTATTGCTACTGTTGCAGTTTCCTTTAGAATCATAATGCCACATGTAATGTCATAAATTCGAACTGAGCATCGCTCCAAGTGTGTACAGTTTGTTATTCACTTTTGTGGAAGCCAATTTCCTAATAATAATAGGTATGAAGAGTAAACATTATGCACTGCCATAAAATGAACATCTGTATACTGTTATTCACATTTTATTGATGCCCTGTTGTTATTCTAGCATGTTGTGATAGTTGCTTACTGTAGTTTTCTTATTCTAAGTGAATACTGGACTAGAACTTTGTGTTAACAGTTTTGAAGCCTCCGAAACACACTAGTTTGTTAACTGAAGCCTCCGAAACACACAAGTCTGAAAATTTCAACTTTGTTAAAAATAATCGAATTTCTTTGGGATTTGGATTGATAAATGTTTGTTACCAAGAGATAATTTGGGGCTATGTTTAGAGTGGCTCTTTCTTCTAGAACATTCTTTTAACTTAAAAAGAGTTTGTCAGGTACCATTTTTTTACCTTGGAATTTGAAGTTCACATTCAAATAATTGCAAGAGCGAATATCTGTCTGGGGAAAGTGTTTTGATATTTCAAATATATGTTCACAGCAAATGAAAAGTTGCATTGCATCCACCATTTATCTTCATTTGGTCGCTGTGGGTGACCAAAACATTCATGTTGTTTTTGCCTGAATTTATCTAAAATTCCATATTAGTCACTTAATATTTCATATTTAGCCTAAGAATTAAGCTCTGGAATGACAAAATATTGAAAATATAGACATTCCTATATAAAATAAAGGCAAAGATAAATGTGGAAACATAACTTTAATTTTTGACCCTTGCCACATCAAAGTTACACCCTTTACTGTAAAACTGACCATATGTCTAAATACATTGTATTTGGGTGAGAGTCTGACAGTTAACCCGTTGTGTGTACCCTGAGTGAGTATCATAATTGGCAAAGAAAAACTCCACAGCAATGTACGGTCTGTGGTGCAGAAAAGGTTAACTAACTATGTATTCAGGCACTTGACTTGGCAGGCTTTTCTATTAGTATTCACTTAATCCAGTCAATCTTGACATAGTGGGTAAAGTTTCCAAGCTCACTCAGGTGTAGCAATTTACCCCAGTGGAGCAGGAAGGCCACAGTGGCACAATAGACCTTATGCATATGACGTCACACGGTCTTACCAACTGAAGGGCGCCCTCCCTCAGAGGGCAAGCGATGCGTTGCTAGAGCGTGCTTTTACACGCGAGGCAATGGGCATTTACACACAACATCGGTGTTTCTTTTACTGTCTTTTCTATTGCATGTAATCTACAGCCCTAGATCGGGAAATTCAAGCTTGTATAGCAAAATCGACATTTGAGGTATGCATTGCACTCACCAGGTTAATGATATATCCAACATTTTGGACAATTTTCATGAAAAAAGATGCAACTACCAGCGGTCGTAACAGCTCATCAACCTACGAATCCGTTAGCCAATCACATGTGAGGTAGATTTCTACGTGTTTTTTACTAAAACACGTACCTCGCATGTGATTGGCTAATGAAATTCAAAATGGCGACATACATTCAGCGAACGGCGATGTTGCGCTATGGATACAATTTCTGCGATATAACCTAGGAATTCTGCAGTTACTGTGAGTATTTCGATTGCACAATGTGAGAAAATTACCCAAACATTGCTGCATAATGTGTCATGTCATGTCAAACTTGTTTGATGGTAAGAAAAAACCTGCCACTAGCCTGGGGACTGGCGGCGAGTGAGGCGATCGCCGCTAGCGCGCATAGGAAAAGCACATAACAAGCTGCACGCCTCTGCGATGTCAAGGACTTCGCTTGCCCTCTAAGATGGCGTCGCGAGAGGTTGTCAAGCGAGTGATGACGTCAATGCATAAGGTCTATACAGATTAAAAGGGGATCGGGAATTAGGTAATCTCCATTCATTAGCACTTTGCCAGACAGCTGTGTTTATCACCAAAGAAAGCACTCCAACACACCAGGCCATTGACAAGCAAAGCCGTGTAAGGGTTAAACAGGCACATGTCCCTTTTGTATTGTGTTACAAGATCAGGGAATCAAGCTTTCCTTTAATAGCTTTTTGCCTGCTGGCATGGCAGCACTGCTTGCAAGTTGAAAGCAAACTATTGAAAAGAGACATTTAGATATGTGTATCCAGTACCCCATGCACTTTGTTGTGGCATTCTGTGAACCTGGGAAAGTTGTTGTAATCACTCCCAGCAGTGCAATACAAAATATGGCAATAAACTATGAACTTTGCCTCAAAGAGTGCAGCTATCCCTTCTGCGGGCAGGTGGAGTCACTGACCATAAGAGTGAGTGTGTGTGTGTGTGTGTGGGAGGGGTTGGGGGTGCACAGATGTACCCATGAACTTTTCTGACAACATATGGCACTATATCTTGGATATTATTGATGAGGAATGATTGAGAGTTAAAAATGCAGCTCCAAACTGTGACCAACGTGACGTAAGAGTGTAGCTCAGGGTACGTTTGTAAGATTTTTTTTTTTTTTTTCTGGCCAGAAACAGCATTTTGAAACACTGTTTCTGGCCAAACAGTGTTTCTAGCAAGAAAAAAAAAATCTAGCTGTAACTTGAAACAGTGTTTTGAAACACTGTTTTAAAATGCACAAAATAGTGCATTTCAAAACAGTGTTGTAAAAATCTTATAAATGCGACCGCGATCTCAAACACTGTTTAAATGATGTCACAATGCCTTGCGTGTGCCCAATTTGACCTTTTGCTGAGGAACAAACTGTGCAGAGTGAGCTGCGCAATGGTGCAGTATGAGTGAGAACCCCAACACGCTCGGGGAAAAAATCTTATAAATGCTCTCCTGACAAAACCGTGTTTAAAATCAGTGTTCCGAATCAGTGTTTCAAAACAGTGATTCTCGGCACGCAAAATCTTATAAACGCGGCCTCAGATGGATAAAGTTGGAGAAAGGTCAGTGAAATTTGACCCCCCAAAACAGAAAGATGCAGAATTTTACAGTTTCACATGCTTTTTTTACTAAATGTTGATACTGGTGCTTGCAACCACACATGCATGTATTAGAAGAAATGATAGTATTATCTCATCCCAACTCTCCCAATGTATTACATTAATATCATCCCATCCCAACTCTCCCAATGTATTACATTAATATCATCCCATCCCAACTCTCCCAATGTATTACATTAATATCATCCCATCCCAACTCTCCCACTGTATTGCATTAATATCATGTGAAAATCATGTTTTAGTCAATTTGGCAGTTTCAACTTCCTCCAAATGTCCTTGTTTCTAAGCTAATTTTTTGTTGTCACATATCAGATTCACTGTTAGATTGTGAAAAATTGTGAAGATCTAAAATCCTGAAATTTCCTAAATTAGGTATTTTAAAGGTCTGACTAGATTGGTGAAACCTCAACTATTTCTCTTGTCTGATTTTACTTCATTTATCAAAACCAACTTAAATCTAGTGTGGATCATACTGTGAACCCTTTGCTCCTCAGACCGAGGTGCACCATTCATTTAGCCGTAGGGGATTCCCTTTACCTGGAAGGCAACAGGTCAGCCGATGGTTAAACTTTGCTCTCTTTTCATAGTTCAGTTCATCCCTAAGAGAGATTGGAAAAGGGGCGCAAAGGTAGTTTGGTTTGATTGACGAGGAGCAAGAGACCTTACTCTGTTTTTCAAATGCTCCTCAGACACCGTGCCTCTCGCTGGGCGGAGTCGCTCTCCACCATAAAATGACTCATTTTGACCAGCTTGTCCATTTACTGTCAGGACTGGCAATAGTTAGTCTAAGACTTCTGAAAGTGTCTGAAGCTGGACACGTCCGATCCCTCTTTCTCCTGGCTGATACAAATCTTGATCCCTCTGACTCTTTGCATCCAGGCTGTGCAGGTGGAGCTGACTGTCTTCCAGAAGGAACTGGAAGGCTACACTGAAAGTCTGGAGGAAGTGAGTAGGAGCATCCTGGAGGTGGAACGGCTGCTGCAGGAGAAAGAGGCCCAGACCACGTCACTGGAGGCGGACATCAAGAAGGTTGACGAGGAGATGGAGCGGGAGCAGGAGGAGGCCAGGAGGAGGGCGGAGGTGGAGGAACAAAAGAGAAAGGTGGAGGAGGAGGCGGAACGGGCGAGGAAGTTGCAGGAGGAGGAGGAGCGGAAGGAGAAAGAGGCCACCGAGAAGCGCCTTGCGGAAGAGAAGCGTAAAAAGTTAGAGGCGGAGCGCAAGGAGAAAGAAGCCGAGGAGAGGCGACTCAAAGAGGAGAGAAGGAAGGAGGAAGAGAAGAAGAAGAAAAAACAGGTGGAGGAGAAGAAAGAGGAGGGAAAGGAGGGAGGTAGAGGAGGGGAGAAGAAGGTGCCATCTGTGATACCAAAGACTGGAGGCCCCCTTAGTCCAGGTGAGACCTTTCTGAAGATATCCCATATAAATGGAAATTTTTGTGCCTTTTGCATGAAATGAAACTAGAATGACATAAAAAGGAAGCAAATTGTTTGACTTTATACGCAGTATTATTTTGTATCTTTTCCACAAAATGAAATTTGCATGATATTAAAAGCAAGCAAACAGTTTGAACTGATTGACAATTCCCCTACTTCGTAAATCAGTCAATCAGTTGCAATAAAAACAACTTGAAGGTAGAATTTCATCAGTTTGAATGAGCAGATTGTTTGTCTGTTATAAAGTAATTTATTATCTTTTATGCCTCCGCCCAAAGGGTGCCTGAGGCATTACTGTATGCGCCAGATATTTCGCAAGTCTAAATTTTTAATAGTGAATCAAGATTTCCCGAATATTTCGCGAGTGGTTAAATTAGTGATTGTGGAGTCGTGTACTGAACAGAGAAATGTGTACATGTACATCACATTCATATCAGGATCAGAGTCAATATTTTTGTGTGTTAATTTCGTGAATAGCAGCTGACTCGCGAAAATAAAAACCTCGCGAAATATTCGGCGTATACAGTATTTATCTTTTATCTCAAGGTTGGTATTTTATTGCAAGGATGTTATTGTTACGTTATTTGTAGTTTTATGTTGGCTAGTCCTGTAGCATGAGTGAATTTGCTGTCTTGTGGACCAGTTACCTTTTACCGTAATATGTTCTGTCAGAACCTGTAGCCACCATGTCAGCTTTGAGCTTAATTTTCCTGACCATTCTCAAAATTCATCCTACAGTGTGCCCGACCGCATGTGGAAAAACTCTCACTAAAAAAAAAAAAATTCACTTATAAAGTGAGAGCCATGTTTGGGTTATTAACAATTGTGAGTCGTGCTGCCAAAATATTGATCTATGACTGATACTTTTGACAGCTACAAGGAAAACCTCCACAGGCTAGACTTTAATCTTTCCTGCAAGAGATCTAATGGGGGATACAGCACCCCCCCCCCCCCCCACCATGATGGGTAATTGAATAAAACCCAAATATGGATCTACAGCTGATGCTTCTGACAACTACAAGGAAAACCTCCACAGTTTTTTAATCTTTCCTGCAAGAGATCTTATGGGGAATATGGCACCGCCCCCTCCCCCCCACCGTGATGGGTAACTGACTGAAACCAAAATTATCTTCAGCTGAATTTTTTGACACCTGTGCTTTATAGCTCGTCTGTAACTTTTATGAGGGTAAGGGTGGAGTCAAAATTTACCACTTTGACAATCTTTTAACGACATTTTCGCATACGTGCAGAGTCTCATGAATTGTGCTCATGACTATCTTCCCTTGAGTATTGCTGGTGTGTTGATACTGACGTTTTCCAGGTCAACCCTGCTGTTTGGTGTCAGATTACAAACAGTGATAAGAATTCCTAAACAGAGGCTTTTTTTTTTTGTTAAAGATGTTGTAATCAATGGGTAAGAAGGTGAAGGAATATTCTATACAATATCAATCAAGGCTCATATTAAAGTTGGAATATAATTGCTCTTTAACTATTTTTGTGCAGCTTGTCTTCAATCTCAGTGGTCAAACAAAAAAAAAAAAATCACATCAATTTTAATATCTCAAACTATGAATTCAGATCCTGGCAGTATCAAAGTTCAGGCCCTTTTGTATAGGAAAGAACCTGGAATTATAATGTATATGCATTAGTATTGCATGGTGTCTTTCTTACCTTGCATGAATTTTTAATGTACAATTTCCTGTCAGTGAGATTACAGTTTTAGTGTTATCTGAACACTGATGAACAATTAAGAATTTAATTGTGATGCATGTTGTCCCTCTCTGTGCCAGGGACTTTGGACAGTGTGTACAATGCTATGAGGTTTCTGTGCCAATCAACACTCAAAGCATACAATGTACAAAGTGTGAATGGGAGCCTTCCATAGCTTTGCTACATTGTAGCTGTGGTGATTACCTTCACTAATACTCTGCCAGTGCCAGTGATACAATTCTAGGTATTTTCAATACCTACATTGTAGGTGGTGTCCGTAAAGCAGTGTCTTAGATGCATTATGGGATATCTTAGGGGACAAACTTGCCCCGGTTTTGGCTGCTTATGCACACAGTTTATGTTCTGTCCTTATCCAGGAGTATTTTTAGTTGAAGATTTCTTCTCTTCCCATCATGTGACCGGCACATTCAAGCTTTGCAGTAGTGAACCATGACTCTAGTGTCTGCAAATCAGTAAAACTTAGAAACTTTCAAATCTTTTAAAGCTGAATTATAGCCAAGAAAAAAAAGGGGTTAACAACGGAAAAGCAAACAGATAATTTCATTGAATCGTATGGGAACTGCGACTCTCACAAGAAAATTGGAAGCGAACAATGGCACCAAGGAATCCCACAGTGCATCTGTGACAGGGCTCTTCAGCGTGCGCAGAAGTTTTCTACGCATTGGCGATACCGGAATTCTTTTTTTTTAAGATTTGGTTGTTGCAAGCAATGTACCTCATAAGCTGTTATTTTCGCAAACAGATATTTTTACGAAAGAGGAGCTCACAAACATTTTCTTGAGATGTTGCTTTAGCGACGCTAAATCGTAAAACACTTTTACCCCAGTGCATTGGCAATTTGCGATATATTTTTGCATGTTATTAAATTCCCGATCGAACTGTGATTTGTGAAATTCTCAAAATTAAAACCCTTGTGAGAATAACAGCTTATACACGTGTACAGTACGTAAGTAACAATGCTAATGTAGAACCACAATTTTTGCCTCTCCGTTTTTGTAGGTGTGACCGCTAGGAAGCTGCGTAGTCCGCGGGATCTCTTCAGCCAAGCGCCGAGTTCTGAGAATCCAGACGGGATCTACGTCTAAACGTTCCCGGGACTACGCCAAGATTTTAAACTTCATGAGGAATGGATTCTCCGTGCTCGATGCGCCATTCGTAGCCCCCAAGCGACGGCCTGGAATTTTCTTGGGTCGCTGTGGAAAGAAACTCACAAGCAGCTATAAAGAGGTACAGTATTGTATTCCGATTGTTGCCTTATCATCCCCTTGATATCACTTTGTATTCAAGTGTCAATCAGTAATGGCCAAAGATTCTTCTTCTGTATTCCAAGTCTCATTTTCATGCTCATGTGTGGCTAAAGCTTTGTTTTCAATTTACATACAGAACCATCGACTGAAAGACTTAAATCATTTGAATGCTAATATGGTTTACTGTATGCCGTTGGCCGTTTGGTCTATTCAAAACCAAGTTTTGTGCGATGCCTGATTTCCAGTGGCGGCCAACCTGAACGAGTGCCTTGACAAAATGACCTCTGGTTTGAAATGCGTAAGCGGTCAGAACATTTTAATATCGAGTTAGCGAGCGTGGTGCATTCCCCGGCAAAATGTCGAAAAATGCGCAGCCACAATGTTTACCCTGGCAACAACCAAATTTGCGACCAAGTGAAAGTGCAAGTGATAGAGATCACCGATTTCCAATTTGCACAGGAGAGTGTGCCTGTCACTGAACCAAATAGAGTGTTCATGAGTAGAGAGAATACAATTGTAGCTGTGCATTGTTCAAGATCCTTATCATTATGTTGTTCCATGTCTCACAATGTTTCTACACTTAAGTTTTGTCACTGGGGGGACAAGACCTTGTATCTCAAATTATAGGGAAACTTATTTGGGGGGTTTAATTTTCAAATTATTAGTTACATGTAAGTGAGGTTTTCTCCAAATTCTTATCCCAAAAATGAAGCCACCATGGCATGTCAAAGGAAAGGCCATCCCATTTGTTATAGTGCTTTGGCTGCCATGTTTTTTCGCTCTCCTGAGTATATGACAATTTTGAGATACGGGTTTTTGTCGACCCAACAGAGGTATGTACATGTTTTTTTAAGAGATTATCATTAACTATCACTCTATACTGGAAAGGATTCATCAAATGCTTTACAGACCCACAGGGAGTGATCATAGTATCTGCCCAGAGAACATTTTACAAAGAAAAGAACAACAAAATATCATAGTCTGAACCATAAAGTACGATATGCTTGATGTAGACATTGGTTGGGTTGTGATCTCAGATATTACTATTCCAGTACCCCCTTCCACCCACAATCAAGTTTGTCAGGAGAGTCATAAGCATGCCATGCACTTGATGAATTTTATACATGTCAATCATGGTGATGGACCTGTACATGTACATGTGCATGTATGAATACAGAAGGCAATTATTAGACAGCCTACCTTGCAACTCGAAGCCAACATTGACTTGGTCCGCTCAGCAGTCGATGTGGCCGTACTTGACCAATGGGCCTGTTCACACACAACTGAAATTACTGATTTTTGATAATAGATTTTTGCAATGCGATGTGAACAAAGAGAATTCTTTTGTGCAAATACAGAAAAAGAAAATTATTTCCACACTATTGCAATATATGCAAAATACAAAAGCCGGTCTGTCTTGATTTTTTTTTTTTTTTTAAATCTTCGCAATAATTTGTTTGACGCATTTTGTGTAATTGGGACACACACACGAAAAAAAGAGACAAATTGCAATATTTTTTAAAAATCCATGATGCAACTTGCTACCCTAGACCTAGGTCTGATGTGAGAGTGCCTGGAGTCACACTCATGCCATTGTTAAGGCTGCTGAGCTCGGGGACTTAAAGTGCTTTGCTTACAACCAAATTGAATGTTTTCGGCACTGCTTCAACAAAAGTGAACAAAATGAATTCTTACATCGCAGTTCAAAAAACAAATAACAGCTTGTCAGTGAATGGGCCCAATATATGTGATATGTTTTCTTTTATATTCACTTGTGACTTGAGTATGCTTCCAGTTTGGACCAGTGAGAACTAAATGCAAGGTGCACTGAAAATGTTTTGTATCACACTTTGTACAGATTATCACTTAAACTATACACAGAGAATCAAAAAACTTTATTTTTTTTTTTCAATATTGCTTTGCATTACTTATGGATATGATATTTCAGAGAATTGAGAATATCAGATATTATATTTGCTAACGTCATATAGCTGCATATTTAATCCATTCTGTCTGTGACTTTATTTTATATACTTTGGTACTCAGTGGTCTAGAAATCTTGCCAAGTTTTTTCTTTGTATATTCCAGTCAGTCTTGCATAATATATACATATACACCTATATTCATGTATCTATATGTAGTATAGTGAATTGCTTGTCAATGTAAAATAGTATACACCAAATCGTACAATTCAAAACGAGAAAATATGAAGTTGTAGTTTAGTGATGCGTTTCAAACAATGTTCATTTCATCAGATAACTTCCTACACATTCTATGTATTTGTTTCTTTTAGAGAACTATTACACTTTCTTTTTCCCACAAAACTGGAAAGTTTACTTGAGGTAAAGAGCCAATTACTGAACACTGTCATCTGAAGTAGAAAGATGATTTTTAAATGTGAGACATCAAACCAGCCATATGCTTTTCCAAGGATAAAACTAATCACTGAAGTCATATGAAATAAGTGCTTTAATAGTAAATTTACCATGGCATGTTTCACTTCACCATTTTCTGCACATCATTTGTCACAATGTACTCAGTGTGGCATTCAACTTGTGAATGTGTAGTATAAGGCACCCATGTCATTTAATATGATGTACAATGCCAGTACTCTTGACCGAAAGGTATGTTGAAATACTGCGACTACTTTACTTTACATTTCTATCATTTGCAAAACTCAAGAAAAATGCCGAACTATCAGAGCCTTGTTTCAGGTATCTATGCTAACTCCAAACGGTATTACTTGAAAATTCTGCTTGTAATAACTCGAAAATTCTGCCTGTAATTTCATAGCTCAACCAGTTTCAGCTACCTGTTCATATGGAGATTGTTCTTTTGCTGATTGCAGCATCGACTTTGTGGAATAGGTTGCCAGACAAATTTAGGGCTGAGACAGATACTGAGCGATTAGTAAAATCTTTGAGAACTTAGTGTACACGTTTTCTGTCGTATAGGAAGTTGTCATGCCCATAGGATCTCCCAGATTTTATGCGCTATATTTGGGCAAATTATAATTATAATTATTATTATCATTATTATTATTATTATTATTATTATAATAATTATTATTGTTGTTGTTGTTGTTACTATTATTATTATTATTATCATTAATCATTATTATGATGATGTAAGATGCTCAGCCATAGATGAACCCTCGGCTTTGAAACCAGACTTTCTGTTCCTCCTAATTTGGTTCTGATTGTTAGTTGTTGTTTTTGTTTTTGTCTTTTGTCGTCATTATTTTTTTATAGTTCATGTTGATATCTTGACCAGTGGGGGAAAACTGGAATGTTAGTTGATGCATGCATTGCTTTGTGACTTGTATGTTTATATCTTTGTGACATGTTTGTAATCTCAGTAATACTTTCATTCCATATCACTAAGAACTAAGCTAGAAGTACAGTATGTTTGATCTCATAATGTCCACTTTGTTATTTGTTTATTGTACAAGGCGCCTGCCCGACATTTCACCAGTGGTTATCTAATGTTACATTTTCATAATTGCGTGAATCACTATTTCTGCTAAATGTACGCAAAAGATGCAGGATTCATCAGAAGAAGAAAAAAATGTATATAAAAGGAGGATGCCAACCAGTACTATAGTCTGTCAGTATAAGTAAAACACCATTCAGCAATGTCACGATGTCACAGCAGTTTGATGGGGGTAGAGAAAATGTTGTCTACCTTAAAATGCTAGCTATGCATTCTACATGCCACAGGGTTATTTGTCCAATGTCCAACACACTCCAGCACTTTCTTACATCATGAAGACGACGCATTTGAAATTATCAGACAAAATAGCCTACTCATCTTGAAATGTACACATTATCTGTGGGTGTTATTATTATCATTGTCATCACATCTATCAAGGGTTGTTTGCTTTGTTTCAACAGCTGCCTTCAAGATACTCCCACCAAACAGAGGAAAAGTTTGCCATTTTTATGTCTTCCACAAAGGTTTTTTGACAAGCAAAATTGAAGTATTCAATCAGTAAGCCGCCAAATTTATCAATGGAGGGTGTTATCCTGTTGAAAAGTTTTTGTCTAGCAACATGCTGTTCTCATATACAGAGCTTGCTATTTGTATTCAGTGTTCAAGCAATGTATACACTCAATGCAATTATTTATATTTGTACAGGCATGGCAAGTACATAATGTAGAATTTTGGTCGAAGTTTAATCTACCTTCAATCAAAGGAGTGCTATTTTTTTATTTTTTTTATTGTGTTCTTTAGACTATCAGTTTTTTTATCCTACACACACATACAAGTCCACACAGTGTTTGTGTGTGTCTTGTCTGTATTATAATGTGTCTGAGGTTGTATTCAAAAGGCTCACCTTGTTTTTCCTGGCACCTTGTCTCTCCAAAATAAGCGGGGCGACTTTCATCCAAAGAGTTGTCATTCCAATCTCAGTGGGAGCTAATAAAGACTGCGGTGTACCTGATATAGAGGTTAGGTGACTTCAGTGTACAGGTGTCAGCAATAGAGGAACCCCACCTGTTTCTTGTCACCTCTGTAGTAATGTCTTAGAGGGGCATTCCAGACGATTTTCATAATTTCATATCCTGTAGTACATAAATCAACAGCTCTATGTACATGTGGTCCATGAGCAGAGAATTCAATACTCTGTAATCCCATGACAAATTACACTGAACAAAGATGGTGACATTAGAGCCTCACATATTTCAGAAATGTAGCAATGTAATCCATTACAATACCACTTTGGACTTACGTGTACATCTGTGTATGTACAATGCTATGAAGTTTTTTGTGCCAATCGACATGCACAAGCACACACACAGGGTTAATGGTCAGAAAATGAAAACACACACGCACACTTAGATAATATTATAGTCATTAGTGAGCAACCATGTTTGTTGAATATTACATGAGTGCGTGTTTTAGATTTCTTGTTCCAGTAACAAGAGACTTGACGCTCTTATCTACTTTTTTTTTTTTTTTTTTTTTGAGGGGGGGGGGGGGGGTTATGTGGTCAGTGTACTTTTTGTGGTTGATCACATCTTTGAAAAAACATGATAATCGATAATTGCATTGATGAGGATGACGAAAGTGATAGTCGATAATAGTTGTCATAATAACAGTGACGCTAACGATAATATTAATGAAAATACTACTGTTACTAATATTAACGACAATGATGACAATATATTGCTAGTTTCGTAAATTTACAGTAATCATAAAGATATAGAGGTGGTTGTTAATACCATCTTTACCATTGATTTTGTAGTTGATATTGATCATCACTATTACTCTGGCTATTGTTACTGTTGCTGGTGCTAGAATCATTGTGCATACGGTACTGTTGTATGGATAGTCTTTGCTCCATACCTGTCCATTCATTTTTCACAAATCATATCAGGGCTTTGGTTTGAAATAGGAGATAGAGGACGACAAAATGCATTCATCGTCCACAAATACCATACATTATCATTAAAGAGCTGTTGTATGTGGTGCTGTTGAGACTGATAGATCAGTGCCGTATATAAAGAGAGTCTGGACAACTGCTAAATTGGACGCCATGTCGTTACTCAGCGTATTATGCGGTAGATGGTTAACTTGTACCGTACGCTCAGACATCGTAATGAAGGCAAGCCAAATAAAGGGTAGTTACCAATGGGCACTCTGTGTGATGAAAGATTATGGGTCCTGTTTTGACCAGTCACAGGCTTCAAAACTCATAAGCCGAAAAATGAGTTGGCCAGAGTCTGTTGTTAATATACGGCACTGTGGTAGATGACAGTGAATACATTTTGTAGACCTGTGTATGTACTGCTTTGTCGTGTTGAAATGGCTTTATGAAGAATTGTCTCGTACATTGTATTTGTTGTCAACATCCAGTGAATGTTTGTAAGTGTAGATTTGTAGTTCTGCTACCAGAAACCAGGAACCAGGAATTTTGGTCTCCTTTATTGTCAAACTTGTGAGTTATTCTTTTTTGTTTTCCCCCCAGAAAAATTAGTCAATGGGAAGAGGGAGGTCAACTATTGCAATGTATATGACCTTCTTCCATACAGAACATGCAGGTCCATGAGTGTTGTTGCTTTTTGTAGAAGCTATTCTATGTATAAATAGCAGGATATGCTCGATAGCAGTCACTAATGTATGATGTACAGTTTTGTAACAAGGCGATCACAGAGTTTTTTGTTTTTTTTTTTACCTTTGATACATTCGGCAGACTTGGTTTTGAACTCGTCAATATGTTATGGTTACGTACATTATACGACGTGCACTCAATTGAGAATGTGTTAATATGTGTACGTTGCATGTGTACCAATGATTGATTGTCAAATGTACTAATTTCATAATTGTAGTAAGAGGATCCTTGAGTTCCTGACCAGTTCGTTGGAACTTTAACAAAATAAGAAGTTGATTATAAGCATTTTTGACACCTAAATGTTCATGTGGCGATTTCATTTTGTGTAATTTGAGTGTTTCATGTACAACACAGTGAGCAAGTCTGCCATGCAGTGCTCAAAAGCTCGATTAGAAATGAAAAGTGACTTGCCGTATTAGGCCTGAAAAATAGAGTGATATCCATTTCTTTAAAGATCTGAACATGCTGGAGAATATAACTTTTTTCTCTTCTGCTGCCAAAATTTATGTCAGAAAATATCCTGTTATAGACTACCTTTTGTGGTCACAATTTTACTGTTTCCATGTGCTAGTAGCATTTCCCTACATTGCAACTTAAACAAAAAAGGAAAAGAAAAGAAAAAGTGCACTAACAAGTAGATGCACTTCAAGTAATCAACATAGTTGCCCTTTGTGTTTTTTACACTGCATTTATGAAATAAAGTTAACTCAGGTTGATGTTGATATATGCACAAACTTGTCACCAGCTAGCAGTTCCTTAGTTAGGAAGACAGCTCATCCGCTTCTCTTGTATCTTTCACAACAAAATATCAAAGTGATGTGAATATGTTGTATAATTATGCATAAATTGTCCATGAGCCCAGTGGAATTGGCAAGTGCACAGCCTTATGCACAATCACTTTTTATCAAAAAGCTAGTACCCGGTATATATTTAGCACCAAGATGCATATGTCAATAATCAGAACTCTTCCCACTAATGCAACCTTGTAGTAGTTTTGCCACTGGAAATGTGATTATAAAGCCATACAATATTTTAAAGGATTATTTCCTCTGTTATTTCCCTTTGAAATATTGCGCTAAAATACATGTTAGTCTTCCAGAGGAAAAAAACTGAACAATTTTGAAGCTGTGAGGAACTCCATCCAGTCTACCCACAATGCTGTGCAACCTTTGAATTACGTCTGTTCGAGATTTCCTGTCAACAGTGTGTACGTCAGTGAATGCCAGTTGTACAACGCTTTATGTTAGAGAGCAACTTTGTATTCATGGAAGTCTACTTTTTCATCTTTACAACGGTTTAGATATTCACATTTCAAGTGTATTCTGATGACATTGATTTGTTATATTTGTTTAATGTATTGCAAGAGTACTTATATGAAATATATATTCATTGTACACCACAATTTTGCACAATTTTGCATTCTTGTCCTCTATCCGTTCTGTTTAATGTACAGTTGCCGTCACTTTGTTTGGACTTGGACGAGTGGAACACGTGGACACATGGACAACGTCATGGCAACATTTACAATATATGTTAAAGGGGATTATATGTTAAAGGGGAATGGTACCCAATATGTCGATTGAGCGAATTCACCAATATTTTAATAGTAGGACACATTGATCAGCAAAGTTTGAGGAAATTTATCTGTTGAAAAGTTATGCATTTACAGTTTTAGTGCTGCTATCGCTGGATGAGAAGACTACAACAGTTTCTGACATGTATGTGTACAATTTTATGAGAAGTACATGCTCCCTCCACGTGTTGCTTACATACTTGTTACATATAATATTATATCCCATGCTTTCTGAAGGAAAGAACAATATTTATAACTTCTGAAAGGATTGAATTTCCTCAAACTTTGCTGATGTGTTGTACTATTATTGCTACATTCCTGCAATTCACATATATGGGTTTCATTCACCTTTTAGTAGTTTTCATGAAGAAAACCTGTGAATGGTTTAATAGGTGATACAGGGTGAAAGGAAGCCTGTAATATACACACAAGATGCGTGTAACATGATCAAGTATTTGAAACTGGGATACAAATAATAACACACAATGTCATATATCTGAGCATATTATATTGATTTTAATTATATTTTCTCTCACTAGATTTCTCTCTTTTTTTCCACATGGAAATTGAAGTACTGAACAAAATATTACGTACAAAGTTTGGATAAAGGTCATACCATCCAAAAGGTCACAAATGTCAAAGGTCAAGGGTGTCCACACATGTATTACATTCCAATCTCATTAAAACGATTACATCACCACATGATACGAAAGCCGCAATCAGTCAAAATATGTCCCTCATTCTCTGGTGAGATATCTCACAAACAGTACCGATACAACAGAGAGAGAGAGAGAGAGAGAGATGAAAAGGAGCTAAGGTTCACGTTTCTAATTTCACCAAACATTCTATTGCATTGAATGAGTAATCTAATAAATATACAGGCAGGCAGCGAAAACGGGGAAATTCTTAAAATCTAAACAAACAATACGCAGCCAATGATGCTACAACAAATGTCAGTGTATTCCAACTGTATCATGGTATCCAAAGTGCATTTGACAAAAGCCACCTAATTTGCACAACTTGCCAACAACACTAGCGCAGTACTCATTAGCTCTTGTAAACGTTCAACAGAGCTGCCAACTTTGACATCAAAAGCAGGGAGGTTAAAGACAAAACAAACCAACCCAAAACAACCAGGGGCTTTTCTATTCTCTTGCCTATGAATAAAAAAATATACACTTCATTCATTTTTTCTCTTTGGAGTCTGCAGAATAAAGGGAACTTGGTACCTATGCACTGTGACTAAGAAGGATTTTTTCTTTCTTTTTTTTTCTGGATGCTGACTGCACATACCGACTTCTTCAAAATTTTCACCACGATGTTGCATTCCTTGTGCCAATTTCGATCAAAATACATTCAAGTAATCCTATCTTTGGGAGATACTTCTTAATAGTAACTTCCATCAGCAATGGCAGTAAGTCATGTGATTTTACAAATAAAAAAAAAATGGTCAGCAACGTTTGATTTTACTGAAGTACTCCACCATCAACACTCCTGTCGTGCATACCTGTTTGATTTTGCAGGCTTGCATTATCTTCAAACCACTATTCAATTATTATCAAAGTAAAGCTCTTTTGATAGTTTTTATATTTCAATACAAGGATGACTATTGGTTCATTGAGACTATCATCAGACATTTTGTTTTAATATAACATCTATAGATCAATGTGTTATACTACATGTATACCTATATGTTTGAAGGCTAGTTAGGGTTTAATACACAGTACGAAGGCTGGGGGGGGGGGGGGGGGTCACTAACCGGGTAATTTCAATAATGTAACAATTAAGATATTCCAGAGTGACATACA
This sequence comes from Diadema setosum, assembly GCF_964275005.1. Taxonomy (NCBI): domain Eukaryota; kingdom Metazoa; phylum Echinodermata; class Echinoidea; order Diadematoida; family Diadematidae; genus Diadema; species Diadema setosum. The sequence continues at coordinate 5,587,669 of NC_092696.1, read as the reverse complement.
TGTAGCCTGGCTTACATGTTGTCAACTGATAAACATCACCATTAAAAATGTGATTACATCTGCCGCCACGCTACTTTTGTGTAAAACTGGAACATACAGATGGGGAAGATACACAGGGCAAACAAGTGAGTCATTGTTTACATTCTCCCATATGTTCGTCATCTAATGAGGGGGTTTCATGTGCGCTATTTGATCAACTATCAAAATCTTATCTGAGACTGGAGAGTTAAGACAACACAGTGGTATACCATTTCATCATTAAATTCACAACCTCGAATATGTTCAAATTCAAATTGCCCTACGTCGATGTAGGGCAATTTGTCAATCAGTTGCAACTCAAATATGTTGCTCTACAGTTACACACAACATGATTCACTTAGCCCCACTGGCAGTATTATTCCACATCAGAAGCAATAAACCAGTTTGGAGTTCCACTTTTGCACATGAGCAGAAAAGGGTCCTTTGTACTATGAAACAGGAATGTTGGTTTATACATTCACTGAGATATTAAGCATCTGTGATGTAACAATTACCTAGTCAAGTAATCCTTACAAATGGGGCAGGCAAAAACATCCACCTGACAACATCAAAGTGTTCAACAAAGCCTGGTACATTGTATTTGGCAATATTACATACCTCGGAAGTGGGCGTAAAGTTAAACCAAACTTTAATACTAACAGAAAATGTGTTGATTTTTTTTTTCAATGCCAAACAAATGAAACGGATGCTTCCCCATGTGTTAATTGATAGACCATTCTGGTTACCTGGACCCTGTTTCATAAAACTTCTTATCAGTGACAAGTTGTCATAGTTGTTATAAGCCACTGAAATCCTTGCATCTGATTGGCGAGGAGCAAATTTGTCAAAGAAATGTGGCAGTTGTCACAAGTTTTATGAAATGGGACCCTGGTCTATGCAAGTTCACCTTTTTTTTTTGGAACATAACTGATGAATTCTATAAATTGTTATGTCGGGCAAGTTTATGCATGGTGCTGCTATGAAAACCAGTGAATTGCTTAGCCAACCCAGAAAGGAGAAAGGCGATTTGTACAAATGTGCACATGAGCTAATCACCAACTGGCTTATTACACATCAACATGGAAGAGATGTAAACCTTAGCCCTGTAATAACTCTAAGGCATGCGACTGTCTAATGGGCATAATACATTGTGTATATTAGTAATTCCTACATCAATGCTTTGCCGCTTGCTTGTCAAAAAATATCAATTCACTTCATTGTGACAACATCCATACATTATACCATCATATCGAATTGACTCTCACATCTATCCAAAAACACAGTATCAAACAAAAGTTGCAATAATACAAAAGTATGGTAAATGCCAGAGTGATTTTGTGATAAGATAATTGTGATTCTATACACTATTTTCTTCCTATTCAATAGTAAATCCACAGACTGTCAAAATCATGACAAAGACTTGCTTTAACACAAAGTTGACGACATTTGGACACAACTGGCATTGTGTGAGCATACATACAGTGTATGTGTATGTCAATGCTTCAGTGCCATTTCAACTTTGGTTACTGTAAAATAGAATAGACCAATAATTAGAATAATACCTTCATAATTTAAGTGCACTCAGGAAGACTACCATAGTTTGTATGACTTGGCACCATGGGATTACATGTGGCTTACCATACACTCTACCATCCAATTCACTACACACGGCATACCATAATATTTTTGGCGAACTTGATCATTTCTCTGTTGTTGTTTTTTTCACTCATTGATGCCAACAGATAAAAATTTGTCAAGATAATACTGTACAAGAAATATGCTCTACCAACATTACAGCAAAAACTAGGGGTTAAAGTTCTTACACAGAAACCTTGTTATAGCAAACTGCTTGGGAGCGCTGAATTTCCCTCATTATACGTATACCAGGAATTTTGTTATATCGGAAATAAAAACAGAAGAATATAAAAGGAATGGGACCTCAAACATATCTGGCTATATCCGACATCATTATAACAAGCTTCCACTGTACTAATTTTATCTTTATTTGGTTCATTTTCTGTCTCGTTTTGGTCTGCTTGGAAGAAATGGGTCTCTGCTCTATCCTATAGTCCTGAGCAGTGAATGATTATCACATTTTTCACTCCACACAAACACACACACACACATACATACACACATTTCCATATATTAATTACAGTGACCTTTTGTTTTTGTGTTTGTCTCAAATCTACCAAGCACTTTTCCAGCTGACACACTGAATATCAAACTGAAAATTTTTTCTTCCCTTCAGTTACATATCTGTAGCTTGTTGTCAGGACGCTGGTGTATCTTGCTCGAGCAACAATATGACAAAAGTAATTCTAAATAGACACTGCCTGTTAATGATTCAAACTGTTTCCCCCTATGCCTAGTGAAAAAGGACTTTCTATTTTCCATGTGGTATTTGTGATGAGCCCATGATATCTGCATTGTATGCTGTGGTAAGTGCAATATATTTTGCCAGTAAAACATTTCAGGAATTGGAAATAGTAATAACACAATTACATGTAAGTGAACAGTTGAATTCATGATCAAGAACCACAGAGATGGGATGAGAAAAAAGCATCATCTTTCTGCAGTGATTCCCCTTCTTGATGACAAAGATACATATGAGGCATTTGCATTCCGGGAGGCGATATTTTCATGAAATGTTGATTTTGTGAGTATCTGTCGGCTCGCAAAATTCAAGAAAATACAAACACCAAGAAGTATACCGCATATTTAATCAGTATCGATGAGACTCGCCATGCACTCGCAATGGTATGGGACCACAGGTGGGATTCTGAAATCCTTCCTAAGAAGAAATTTCTTCATGAGTCAGGATTTTTTCCTAAGTGGTATTCTGAAAATCTTCCCAAGTTTTTTCCTAAGTGACTTCATAACTTTTGTCTCAACTAAGACCTCAATGCATTCTGTCTCAATGAAGAGAGTTGAAATGGATTGCTGATTGCACGGTGCTGTGATTATAACAAATTGTCGACGAATCCTTCAGATCAAAATGTAGTTTTCCTAAACTTAGGAGGATATGCAAATGTGGACAAGATATGCAAATTTCTGACTTAAGAAGAAGTTGGTATTCTAGAATGCACTTACAAAAGAATTTTAGGAAGATATTTAGGAAAGCCTCACCCCTGTCCTATCAAAGTATGCTAAGATATAGCAAGCTGCAAAACATTGTGATAGGCGCTTGTCATACATTGCGCGCAACATGTACTTTGATGCGAGAAATGGGCATGAGAAAGGGGACATGCCGCACACACGTGTATTTAACCCTAAGTCATAATAATACGCAATTGTCATTGGTTGGTTCCTTATGATACGGCAATTCGTATTGGCTTAAGAAAGGACGTGGGCGGGATTCGAATGGCCTAATTTGCATTAAGAAGTTCCTAGGAAGAAATTTCAGAATACCAATTCTGTCTTTCCTAGGCACTTCCAAAGTTTCTGACTTAGGAAGAAACTTCGTAGGAAGATTCCCAGAATACCACCCCACGCCTCTTATTTTAGTAATTGCACACTGAATGGGAGCACATCAAAAAGTGCTGGAAACACTTCTACCAGGGAGGTGGAATCTCATTTCCCTACTCCTGCTCAACATTCGACTTACGTGGAAGTTACATCTCGGAGTACTGTCCATGCTAATGCCTTCACTGAGGTCCCAGAGAATTTAACTTGCACAAGGTCAACTTCATTACCATGGAAACGGGATGAAAGTTCATATTGCATACCAGTAGCTGTCATAAATATATATTTCATGTGACCTTTATCTGTATCCAACTTTGTGTTTTCTACATGTACTACAGTGCCAGGCTGAACATGAATTTTTCCCTATGGTGGCCCCCGTGGGCCATGAAAATCATTAAATGTAAAATGTCGGTGGTCTGAAAAAGAAATGTGGTGGTGCTAAATACAAGGAAACACAGCAAATCTATTTGAATCTTAATTGCCTGATTGGGCCATCAAAAGATATGCTTTGTTTAATGTTTGGTGCCCGACACCGATTGCCAGTGGCCCCAGGCCACCGGGCTACTGCCCCCACGCCACCAGGCCACTACCAATGTCAAGTCTTGCTACAGCGAAATTGTCACAATTAAACTTGCTGTAAACTGCCAGTGATAAGTGTACTGTTTAAAGTCACTGTTATCAAGAGAGTTCAGCTCAAACTACGTAGCTGCATGCCCATATACCTTTCTGTCAGTTCAAAATTCTGGCACAAAAAACAAACACAAACAAACAATATTCTGAATCGATGCATTCGAGAAAATACACTGCTCTTCAGCTGAGATTAAACATGATTAAGAAAGAAAAATCAGAGAGTAAAATATCTACATCGAAAATTAAACAAACAGAAGAGATGAATGATAGATAATGAGTTGATTGACACACTATTGCACAGTTACAGACAATTCATGGGGGTAGGAAACATGGCCTTTCAAACAATGAAAACATAGAAGCATTCAGAACAAAGCCCTCCTCGGTATACTGTAAATGTGGATATTTTTGTACACCTCACTGGATGTGAAACTAGTGCAAAAATAAAAACTTGCAATTTATTTTGGCTTGGTTTACTCTTTGTTGCACTACTTTACATTTTCATTTCCCGGAATTAAAACAAAAATGCAAATTTTATATCTGGCTGAATGTAGAAAATGACTTGCACAAAAATGTCCACTTTTACAGTATACCACAGTTTTTCTCTTTTCTCCTTGAATCATCAAACATTTTGTAGATTGCAGCTGACGTCAAATTAACTAACTTAAAGGACAAGTTCACCTTCATTAACATAAGGATTGAGAGAATGCAGCAATATTAGTAGAACACATCAGTGAAAGTTTGAGGAAAATTGGACAAGCGATGCAAAAGTTATGAATTTTTAAAACTTTTGTGTTGGAACCACTGGATGAGGAGACTACTAAGCCTCGTGATGTCATATGAGTACAACAGTATAAAGAAAATGTAAAGAAAATTCAACATATTTTCACTTTTTTCGCATGATAAAAGAGCACTTGACTTGCCTCTTTCTATAAAAGGCAATGGGAATAATATTACCCATGACATATGTCAGTAACGAGTCAAGGGAATGTGTACTTTTTTCAAAAGATGAAATTTTGTGAAATTCTCTTTATATTTTCCTTTATATATTGTTGTACGCATGTGACATCATACACTGCAGTAGTCTTCTCATCCAGCGGTGACTGCACAAAAACTTCAACAATTCATAACTTTTGAACGGATTTTCCGATTTTCCCCAAACTTTCACTGATGTGTTCTACTAATATTGCTACATTCTCTCAATCCTAATGTTAATGAAGGTGGACTTGTCCTTTAAGCTCAGTCAATCATTTCATTCCAGCATAAAAATGAAATGAGGAATAGTGAGAGCTTGCATCATAATTTGCTCTCCCCTGAAAATATTGTTTTTAAATTTGCTATACTCTACTCTTCTGTTTACACTCCACAAATTGCGGTGGTAAGTTTGACACTTGACTGAAAATATTGCAATACCTCGGGCTTGCACTGCGCATGCACTCATTACCCATTTTGCCAATTCACAGCTCCTCGTGTGACTTTGCAGCCTTCGGGAGCGTGTGAGCAGAATGTGTGAACAAAACCCGAATGAAGAAGTAGATCGCATGAGGCGATGGGTTGTGTTGAATGTCGCATGAACAAACATTGGGAGTCATGACTGTGAGTTCACGCTACACACCTCAAAAGTAGTTCACTAGCAAGAGTTGATAATTCTCGAAACAGCTTACAAATTTTTGTATACATTTTTCTTTTTTGTCTGCAATGGAAATATCAAAGCAAAACATCTTGAAGTTTGCACAACCATGATATTTCGTTGTGAGTGCAAAACAGCCCCAATGTTGGACAATATCTGCTACATTTATACTGAAAAAAAAACAAAAACCAACCCAACAACACATAGTCTCGCATTTCACAGTAAAGGCTGGTAAAAATAGCAATAACAACAACAACAAAAAATCGCTGTAAACGGTCGATACACGACAAAGCAAGAGCAACAGAAATGGATATAAATACAGCAAAGAGAGGAGAAGTAGATAAAATGTAATGCAGATTGCCGTCATAGTCAGAATTGAATACTGATTGTAAGTCATCATAACTCGTACACAAAGAAATGCAGTCACAAATTCAATGAAAATCAATATGGCACTGTAAACAATAATAATTTGTAACCATGACAACACAAAAATGTAGACATGACAAAATTTATATGATCTTTACAAAACGAAGATAAAAAGGAAAGTATACATGTATAAGAGATTATGCAACCTCTGCAAAATGAAGGGGGAAAGAACCCCCACATATTTCATCTGGCTCTGGCATTCATAAATACTGACCAAAAGATTTCCCTGACCAGTGCTGTTCCATGTAACATGATGCAGCAGTGCCAAATATAGATGCACATACTGCAGTAAGTCATAACATGTAGTGCACAATAGTATGGCACATATTCACAGACATTGCTAATAAAATTTCAGTATATTCTATTGATAAACCAATTCAGGTATAAACAAAATGTACACTAAACTCTTGATAAATCCTTTCATGGTATTGAATATGTGGGTTACCTTATTTTCTTTTCACCCTTGTTAAAGATGCCCCCAAAAAGAGGAAATGATGTCATAATCAGAGCAGAATTGGTTACAGATTGCAAAACAATGATTACAATTATCAAACACATTTCAAACATACAATAAAAAAAGAAGCAAAGTAATGATATTTTCTCTTTATTTCATTGCAAACATATGTAACAAAACAGCAGCAGTTGCAAAAAAAAAGACACACTAATGAAAATCTTCTTGTGAGTAGTGGGTTAAGTGGGTTACAAAAAAAAAAAGCAGTGAAAGAAACTGGCGCCTCCTTAAATCATTGTTATTGCTTTGGAAATTGCAGCGTTAAGCATTAAACAATAAGGCCACAATGAACATTACAGTAGACGCACATATAATAACATGCGTATACATGTTTTACCTACACAAATTGACATAATACAAAGTACCGTATACACCATAATATTTAGTGAGTCTAATTTTTTCCACAGATAGGGACTTTCAGACATTTTCACTCATGGTTAAATTCTCAATCATAGAGCACAGCACTGGAAAAAGAAATTGCTGTCATTCACTCATTTGCAGGAAGGAAAGTTAACCTGTTGAGGACAGGCTGATTTTGCTACAAGACGCAAATTTCCAATACACACTTGCTAGAGCACACTCTGGACTCGTCCTCAACAGGTTACTGATCCGGTATTGAAAAAACAAAAACAAAAAAAAGAATAAAAACAATTGCTGGTACTACGAAGTACTGTTAAAGTGAAAACCTTTGCAGTGTGGAAATTTTCGCTCGTTTCGTGCAACCAGAAGCTAGCGAGAAAAAGAAAAAGCACGCAAATATATTTGTATGACATATGTTCCCGTAATTAACGTCCTGATTCTGTGGAATTAAAAACACGCGAAATTAATCCCACCCGGCTGAGTGCGAAAAATTACTCACGGAAAAATATGCACTTTTACAGTACCCCAAAAATAATTCCAAGATCATTCACATGAAGTAGATATTCATAGTACTTGAACTGGTCACAATGTCTGTTGTACACGCACAAATATGATTGACAAGTGCAGAATCAAGTTCACACGTTACACATGTGTTGTACTTGTATTGCTATGTAAACAGCTATAGCTCAGCTAGCTGCTGCAGCTGGCAAATCGCTATATCATGCATGAGTATGCGTGTAAGATCAGAGTTAATATTTTCGCATGTTTTGAAATTGAAATTCACTCATGACGCAAATCTCTCGTTTGAAGAGGCTACACCCCCGTAAATAATGCCAGTGTATATCTTGGCAATCAATGACTTAAAAACCAAAGATATAAAACACCTGTTTCTTGACCCTGGCCTAATCTAAGCATCAGTCATCGCCACTGCGCCACGAGGGGGGGGGGGGGGGGGGGCACCGCGAGTGTGTGTGAGTGTAGACATTCAGCGTATGCAGACAGAGCATACCTCCCCAACTCATCCACGGCTTGTACTTTATCCCCAACAGAGCAGCACCAGCAAACTGGCAATGCTCTCCTTCTTATTCCTGTATTTTCGTTATTTAAGGGTCAACTTTTTTCGTTCGAAATGTAAAATGGATGATCATAGAATTTCTCAATAGAATATAAAATTGAAAACTTTAGAAAGGATAGAGAAAATTGAGTTCACTTTGAATGGTGTGCCACAGGCAGATATCCTTATCATGCTCTTACGTAATACGACAGCTGCTGTAGTCATTAAACCCTGGCTTGGCCTCCAGGTTTGTCACGCCTCACAGAAAGTTAATTTGCAATGGACAAATACTTCGACTCCCAACTCTCAAACGAAGAATCGTTAGGGGGGTATAGCACCCCAGTTAGCTTCGTTAAAGTGGGGTCTCGCCTCAAACGAGGGATTGACGGCATGGATAGCACTCAACTCACGAAATTAACAAAAATGAAAACCCTGTGAAATATATGGTGTATACAGTACCTTGGGATCATCACAGTTTGCAAAGCTTTACAAACAATACATAGAAAGTAAAGTGGATCCATTTAGAGCTGGGCAAATGGTAAGGGAATTAGAGGGCTGCATCCTTGGAAATAAGTACTCAATTTAGCATCTGTGAAAACTTAAGCGAATGTTGCCCAAATAGCCTCCCACTCAATGCCCTTTTTTTCATTCTATTTCATCGCTCAGTATCAGTTCACCTTGCGAGCCTAGTCTCATCTGCTCTCCTGTTGAAACACAGCATACACATTCTCTGCACATTGTGGTTCAAGTCTGCCCTGGCTACCCATTGTTAGGAATTAACCCGTTCCTTCCGCAACTCTAAATACCTTCAATGTCCCCAAACGAGATTAATTTTGCTCGTCGACAGAGAACGGACATTTTGGTAATCCACCTATGCGAAAGCAGTCAAGCGGTGCATGCATCCCCTCCCCCACAGTCAACTACATGTACCCTTGAACAACAGAAATATCGATCGGGTGCAATGTATGAATAGAGCGTGCGCTGATGGGCTCACAGGCTCTTTTGTTCTACACAAAATCAGGCACCAGAATACGAAGACTGGGGTCAGCGAACACAGATATCTATACTGTGATCAGCTTTGATCACTAATGTACATGTTCATACGAATTTTGTAGCAGAGCAAGGGCAAACTAAATTAGAACAAAGGTAAAAATACTGTGATATACGAATTCTTCCAACGGAGAGAGAACAAGTGCTGATAGAATAAACTCTAATCTTTTTATCAAACCCCATTTTTGGGGACTTCATAAACACAAAGAAGCATGAATTTTGGCCACGAAAGCTGGTACTCTTGTCTTCATCTTGGGAACTTGGTATACCAGGTTTCCGTATATCAGTTGCTCCCACGGGAACCTGGTATACCAGGTTCCCGTAAGGAACGGGTCAACATCTACCAGAATCTACTCTGCAACATGGGTTCTGTTACTTTTTAGATTAAAAATTGGGTAAAGAGAGTCACCATTGCATGATACCCAGCTGGGATGAGCTACTATTAAAAAAGCATTGTAGTAACTTTTAAAAGGCAAATCATATGACTAAGGGGGGTTTTGTTCCATGTTCTGTGTGCAACTTGGATCATTACTATTGTGGAGGTATCTTGGAAGTATCCATGAATGTGACATTTGAAAAGTGCATTGAATGAGAAAAGGGTGTGATGAAGATAAATCATTTTTACTAGTCTTCTCTCACTTGACACTGGACACTGTAGAGCGCCCCCTTAGGTTACGCCTTTGACAACTCCAGATGGGGAGCTACGAATACTGACCCGACATGGAAAAACATATTACTGCAATTTGTCATGGATGGACTAAGTTATTATCATAAAAATCATCTCTTCTTGAAAAAGATTATCGTCTTCTCAGCTAAACACAATTTTACGAATCAGCATCAACCAACTCTGAGCAGGTTAAGATCTACAAAAACCGCACTGCATTTGACTATTTAAAATGAATGCATACTGAAACTAAGCATTCATTTATTTAAAGAGTGCTAAACCTATCTACTGATGGCTGCAGCTAGCAGGGAGATACAATTTGTAAAATGTAATTACTGGTAAACCACTGGAAGATTGCCATCACAGTGTCAGCATGGATAGGGGATGGATGTCTGGATGGATTCGTTTCTTTCCGTGGGTACGCCGCACACGTAGAACCTCTACTTGCACCTCCGCTCCTGTTTCATCGTGTGAGCAGAGGATAGTGATGACAACAATCAAAAATAGTCATTGGTAGAAACAGGTGACAAGAATGATGATGATAAGTGATTTATTGCTCCTGGTGGTGGATGGCATCTCCTCCGGCGGGCCGTGGTGGGATGCGGGAAGGCATCCTCCCCGTCTTCCACTCCTCTCACCTGCCCAGGTTGACGCGGCGACTGAGCTCCACGATGTCCTCCTTCAGTTTGTCCCTCTCGCGGTCAGCGGTCAGGAGCTCCTCCTGCAGGTGCTCCAGGGTGGACAGCAGCGAGGTCCTCTCCCTCTCCAGCACAGCGAGGGCGTCCTTCATCAGCCCCATCCGCTTGCGGAGGCTGGCGTTCTCGTCCTGCACGGCAGCCATGGCGACCGAGGCGGGGTCGGGCAGGGCATCGCGATTGGCGGGAGTCTGGTCGAGGACTACCCTGGACGCGGAGGTGGTGGCGATCACATCTCCCGTGGGTTTTAGGCTAATGCCATCAGGATGTATGCCTGGAGCACAAAAACAATATGGGTCAATTCTCAGGATTCAAAACCCTCTATGCACAGCACACAGGCATGAAGAGCAATACCCTCTTTGTGCCCAGGCTCTTAGCTTAACATGCCATTTTTTTTTCTTTCATCAGCATTCAGGAAGCCCTCTAAACTTGACCTAGTTGTAAAGTTAGGAGGTCCTATCGGGTGTGAATGTCTGCGAAATTAAAAGTGAACAAAAGTCACCCTACCTGGCCGAGCACAAAAAATTACTCCTGCCAAAATGTCCACTTTTACCGTACTTCTGGTGTCTTGCGACACTGCAGTCCTAAGTGATAGTCAGCAGGAGATATTTCTAAAAGCTCAAAGAACATTGAAAATTTGATCAAACTTCAAAGAGAGTGTAGACAATCTTCCATCAAATGGAAGAGCCCCTAAACCAAAAACACACACTACAAATTTCAGTAACCTCTCCACAGTAGCCACAACTGATTTTGTCGACAAGAGCTCAACATGTTCATGTTCAATAACAGACTGCTGCACTATAAAGTGAGAACGGACAATAACCTCACCTTTGACATGGAAAGTGCCATCAAGAGTTCGTTGAACCCTGACAGAAGGTATCCTGAGTTGGAGGGGCGGGGCGGGCACGGTGTCTGGGTACACCAAGGGGGAGTCGTCCTGTTTGCAGGGTTCAAATGTGAGAAGGAATCGGTTAATAAAACCCTTTCCGGACCACCATCTCAAAACTGCCATAGCTGCTGAGCATAAATATGTTCCAGTAGTAATGGTGGGAGCGACTGCCGTTGTCACATTAAGGATCTTTAATCTTCACTGTCAATTCATTATAAGGTAGATTGATCGACAGAATCTCAGTTGACAGCCTTTGTTGTTTGAAATTGCTCCTTTCATTTGTAAAATTTTCAAAAGCCTCTTAACTTGTTGAGGAGAAGTCCCTAACATACTCGGGCAAGCGTCTATGGGAAATGCATGTTGTAGCACTATTAAACCGTCCTCAATGGGTTAATTGCTAAATCTATAACCCATTCATAAATTGGCAATACGAGTTCATTAAAGAAAATTGAAGTTCCTACCCTCTCTAAAATTGACTAATTTTTGTTAGTTGATTTGTGCAGGGTTTATTAATTCAACCCTTTCCATCTAAGTGTTCTCTCAAGCAAGATATGCAGGAAAATTCTTTGAGTTGCCAACTGAATGAAGACAAGATGCAAAAACTGGCAAAAACCTGGAGAGTGAGGGCGGTGTTGAAGACGGTGATGTCAAGGGGGAGGGGCTCGGAATCCAGCTCGTCCTGCATCAGACTGCTGATGTTGGTCAGCGAAGACTTGAGGAAGTTCAGGTCTATGTCATTCAGCTGCGGGCAGAAGCATGTGATAGAAATAATCTCCCTCAGTCCCACAATGACACTCATGTAAGTATGGTATTTGAAACTTCTCTCAGTCCCATGTACAGATATCCATGTAATACTGTATCTCCAACATGTGTTTTTTAGATTTATCTTATGTGGTAATTAAGGAAGCACTGCATTGCACACAAGAAAGCTTCTACACAGGACTGATTTTAATTCCCTTCGAAAGAACTAGGCCATGATGAGAGAGTGCCTTGCCTAGGAGCACACCTGCTGCTGTCAGCAGACTTGAACCAAGGACTTCATAAGTGAGAGTCTGTAGTCTTAACCACTAAACCATGATGGCCTCTTTGTCTCATGTGACATTGATGTCCAAGTTTGAGAACCATTGCATCCAAGCTTTAAAATTATGGATTTTGTATCTTTTTAATTAAAAAAAAAAATGTCTTTTCACTCTATGTAAATGTATGTATCCTGCAATTAATGCCCACATGTGAAATCCTAGCTTCATATTAACATTGTAGAGGGGTGGTGGTTAGTGTCTGTGTACAAAAACATACAATGCCAAACCCTTGACGAAAATTGACAGCAATAACTTGTAAAGTGTGATTCCAATGGTCACATATACAAATTTGAGTACTCTGTAATGAAATTGCTTTTCATCATTCTTAATTCACAATTTAAATACAAAACATAAACCTTTAAAGGGAATACCCAAATTTCTTTTGTAATTCTAAAATACGCCAATACATTTTTGATTTACTCTGCCCCCCCAAGGAAAAACGCAGTATCTAACATTTTTGGCGATTTTCACTTTTTTGCATAAATATAGTCAGTGGGCAATCCTTCTTCCTATGACATATTCAGATTTTTGAAAAAATGTTTAGAAAGCCACTTTTCCGTAACTGCCAAACGCAGTATCTACACTTAACTTGCACTTTCCCCAAGGAAAAACGCAGTATCTACATGATGAATATTTCCCCAAGGAAAAACGCAGTATCTACAAAGCTAGTCTTAATTACCAGACACTGTTATTTATATATGTAAATACTTTGCCGGTTGTTCTTTAATTTGAACGTAAATTACTTTCTTTAGATATACTTGCTCAATAATAAGACATAATGTTCAAAATATGAACCGAAACAATACTGATTAGTAAATATTTTGATGAGATCGTGATCCTAATATAAAACACAGTGTGTGATTAAGACTAACCGAGTGCACATTAAACAATACAACACAACACTGACAGCAGCTTGCAGCTAGCTGCACTGATGCTGTGCAGCAGTCAGCACAGGGCCCGGCTAGTCAGCATACAGTGGGAGTGTGTACTTGGAATAAAACAAAATGTTGTCGTGGGGAAAATTACTCGTGAGCCTAGCCCTCAAGAAAAATTTATCTGCAGATAATGAGTAAGTTATTAAAAACTATTTCAATATTGAAAGAATAAAGCTGATTGTTTGTCACACGAAGCGAAGTAAACACAAATGCATGTTTGTCACACGAAGCGAGGTAAACACAAATGCATACATTTGTGTTTACTTCGCTTTGTGTGATAAACGATCAGCTTTATTTTTTCATATTCTACCTCAATGATGAACATTATCCGTACTACATGTATTTCAATATTAACTTGTTGTGAAGTAAGTTTGTTAGGCCTAGACCCTTGTCAAAATTCCTCAGGCTCCGAATCCGAAAGTTTCGTCGAAAGGCAATAGGGTCCTAGATCTATTTGTGTTGTATCGGATAAACGTCAGGTTATGTAACATGTTACACCCTCCCTTAGATCTAACGTTAGGCCTAAGTCTAAGTCTTTTAGACTTGTCTAGACAGTAACGTTTGAGTCTTGCGTCTCTTTTCTAATGTTAGACTTAACGTTAATCAGAACTTTCAGGGTCCGTATTCCGAAAGTCTAAAGAAAGATCTAGTGTAGGACTTGAATAGGCCTACTCTAGGGCAGGCCTGTAGTAAGAAGTCTAAAACTTAACCACTTTTTAGAATCCTAAGTCTAGTAGGCCTAAACTTAGTGTCAATGTTCAATTATCTACTAGATACCATACTGTCTTAAAATTACATAGGGCCTAGATCTAGTTGACAATAGATTAGGGTCCATGTGAAAAATAGGTACCCACGGTAAATGGACAAAATAGAGACAGTTAAGAATAAGTTGTATTTTAATTCTTATCGGATCTAGACAGTGTCTAGACCCTAGTGAGACTGGGTTGCGTAAAATGCATGCATGATCCCATGCTGCATGCTACATAACTTACAAGTAAAAAAAGTTAGGCCTACATTACAAATTTACATGACGTTAAAACTTAAACTTAGGTTCAATCCAGAAGGAATAGGCCTAGAGAGCGGATGTCACTTCATTCTAGACCGGTTCTAGATGTATTTTTTTTTTCTAATCAAAGAGTCCTGGCTCGTGTAGGGCTTAAACCTTCTGCAGTTCTAACGTTAGGCTATTTTTTTTTTCTAGCCTGAGGCGGTAGACTCGTGTAGCCTGCTACGTAGCCAGCCTAGAATAAACGATATAAAAACTACACCTAGTCTAGATCGATCTAGGTCCAGACATCCGATTTAGATTTATTTTGGTCTAGACAGAATGTAACCTAGACTGTACAGATCTAGATCTAGTATTCTAGATGCTAGTTAGCGGCTAGGCCATGTAGCATCACATTACAGCCCTGGCAAACTTCATAGAGGTAAACACGTAACGTTTCTATAGGCCTACAGCACGATCGGTCTGGGATATCGTAAGCAAAACGGTCCAAGAACGATCTGCTATTTAATAATCTTATGAAGCCTGCTCTGTAATCAGGGCATAAATGGGGGGGGGGGGGGGTGGAGGATGCATCCCCCAGGGCCAGAGAATACTTGAACAAGGATGTATACATGCATACATAATTATGGCAGAAGATTAATCCTAGTCATTCCGCTGTAGATACTGCGTTTTTCCTTGGGGAAATTCGTTCCATTGTAGATACTGCGTTTTTCCTTGGGGAAATCAGACAATTGCGTGGGGTTTCCCCAAAGTATCTACATTTTCATCAATAACTGAAAAACAAAACAAAAACATAAAATGATATTTTCCAGGAAAATTGGTAGCCAGATAGACTAAAATTCCACAATGAAGGAATTTTTCAAAAGAGTATATTTTCCAGGGGCTTTGGCAAAAATATAAAATGGTGAATATCTCGGTTGTTTAGAAATGGAGCTGGATGTAGATACTGCATTTTTCCTTGGGGGGGGGGGCAGTACTGAAAAATGTGTAAATGTGTAGAAAAAGAATATATAATAAAATAATAAAGATATATTCATTTTCAAAGTCAAATTTAAGTAAGAAATATCAAATCTCTTCATTAGAAATCTGTCCTTGTTCACTGACCTGAAGCTGAATGTGACCCCTATCAGCTGCACCCTCACACTGGGCGTCTGCACATGGTCCACTCATAAACCTCAGCATGGCCTTAGATAGATCGGGCGTGGTCTTCGTTTCCCCTTCCTGACCTTTCTTCTTCTTCACATTCTCGCGGTGGAAATCACCTAGGTAACAGGCAAAAACATTAATTTTTTATTGCACAATGTAAGCGCTACATCAACAATCACAGTAACGGAAATGTGGACAAACAAATTAACCGACACAGGATGTGGTATATTATTAGAGATAATAATAATAATAATAAAGTACATTTATAATAATACGCTGTATCTATCATTACTGATAATCTCAGCGAGATAAGACAGAAAAGATGTAGGAAGAGAAGAACAAGAAGCAAGAGAAAAAGGATTAAATAAAGGGGAAAGAAGGAGGAGGGGGAAAGAGACAGAGGAGGAGAAAAAAAAGTGGACGAGGAGGAAGAGGAGAAGAAAGAGGAGGAGGAGGTAGATGAGGAGTAGGAAGAAGAAGAAAAGGGGGAGGTGGAAGAGGAGGGGAAGAAAAAGAAGAGGATGAAGAGGGAGAGAAAGTAGTGGAAGAAGAAGGATAACAAAAAGGTCAAGGAGAAGGAACCTTTTCAAACAAATCTGACAGTTTGCCTTCACCATTCAGAATATCAGGACTGAAAATGGAAACGTTTGAACCCGATGGAGGAGAAAGTGGCATACGAGAAGGATGAGACATTGAATGTGATCTGTTCTCTTTTTATCTGATATCACATACAGTTCCAGTCTCATTCATTTCAGCATGGCTGAATAAACAAGACATGATATACATTGTATGGAGTATCTTTGATATCTCTATCCTCTTTACTGTAAAACGCGGAACGTTCGCATGCATGTTGATTTTGCAAATTTCGCGAGAGCCGAGTTTTGCAAAACTAAAATGCACGCTAAAGATCTCGTCTCACTGTATGCATTGAATGTTAGAGGCAACTCACAAAAATTTCATGCTGCGAATAAGGCCGTCAGCTCCCATTCGTGAAAATTTCATGCCGTGAAAATATTGTGTTTTACAGCACTTGACAAGAGATGTGGTTTATGGAGGGTTACTAATGAAAGTGTGCACACACGGTGTACATGTACATTGTATATGGTGTACAATGTATGTATCAATGTAAGCAATCCAAACAATGACACAACGCATTCATATATCTTGATACTTATCATCTGTTTAGATATTATTTTACAGGTGATTCAATTGTACAGAAGACATACATATCAACCAGGAGACTATGGATAAATATACAATGGACTTTCATTTCTGCCCGGTGAATGGTAATATACCTACTCCCAATTATAAGCACACACCTGTAAAACAAATCACAACATTTGTCATTTACATTTGTCCTAAAAGTATAAAAACAGTAACATAATGCAAATAGCAATATGTGGCAAAGAACCATAATTAATTTGATTTATTTCTATAAATAAAAGCACCATAATGTAAGTACCATAAAAAATAAATAAAGTACCATAACAGGGTTCTCGCCAGGAATTTCTTCACGCTTGTCGGCATTTATGCGCGCTGTTCTGGGGGTGGGTACGGGAGGGGGGTTCCCCCTCCCGCGCGAAGCGCGGAAGTTTTCGCTAATGCTCAATACAACACAGATAAATCGCCGCTAAAATGCCACTAAATGCGACATTCTCACGGAGATGTAATGAACGTTGTGAGGGGCATATTCTCACAGAAACAATGCAGAAACTCCATACCTTATGTTAGCGGCAGTTCCTAAATAATACCGGTAAATGAAAGAGAAGTAGGTGCTGATGGTGGAGGTTCCGATTTCTTTTAGGCCTTTCCTGTTTCACTGTTGCAATAATTAGCCGCCTCTGCATCGCAACAACGCGCGCCGTGTTGCTTTCTCGCCGTCTGCTCGACCACGTGGTAGGCCTATTGCATGCAGATGCGCGAGAAGCGATCGAGAACTTTCGGGACATCGTTGCACTTTCCTTTCTGGGTATACTGCGGTAGTTTGGCCGTGACATCAAAGAGACATCCTACAATTTTAAATGTAATGATGGTCATTATTCCGAAGGTTTGTTTAATCATAAAATGAAACGATTCATTACTGAGTACTTCGAAGGTTTGTAATCGAAAACAACAACACCAAAGGTCGGTACTACAGATGAATGTTCAAAATAAAACTGATTTCGTTCGAAGATTAACAAGCATTTTTTCTTTATTATTTTCCGATCAACGAACCTTCAGAAAGGAATCTATCATCTATCATCGTTATTGTTTCAGAATAAAAAACCTTCAGAATAAGAAAACACCGTTTTGGGGCCGTTGTTGTATTCCGAAATTATACTGGCAGAACATTCGAAATAACAAAACTGATTTCGTTTGGATATAAACGAATATTTTCTCCTTTATAATTTTTCTATTAACGATCATTCAGAATTAAGAATGTATTATTTTGCCATTATTCTGTCGGAGTAACGAAACCTGAGGGTAAGAAAACTATAACCGTTTTCATTTCTTCTTTATAGTTTTCCGATTAAGAATCTAAAGTATTATCGTTATTCTTTCGCAGTAACGAACCTTCAGAGTAAAAGAAAACTAACAGTTTTGGGGCCGTCGTTTTATTCTGAAATTTCACTGACGGAAACGTTCGAAATAACAAAACTGATTTCGTTGTGAAATGAACGGACATTTTTTAAAATCATTTTTGGATTAACGAAGCTTCAGAATAAGGAATATAGCATTGTTTTATCATTAATCTCTCGGAGTAACGAACCCTAAGAGTAAGAAAAGTGCAACTGTTTTTTTGGGCAGTTGTTTTATTCCAAATTTCACTGGCAAAACGTTCGAAATGACGCACTGATTTCGTTTTGAAATTTACGGACATTTTTCTTTATTCAATTTTCGGTTAACGAAACTTCAGAATAAAGAATCTACAATTTATTATTTCATCATTACTACTTCTGTCGGAATAACAGACCCTTATAGAGTACGAAAACACGCTGTTTTGTGCCGTCGTTTTATTCCGAAATTTCACTGACAGAAACGTTCGAAATATCAAAACTGATTTCGTTGTGAAATGAACGGACATTTTTTCTTAATCATTTTTTTTTTTTTTTGATTAACGAACCTTCAGAAGAAGGAATCTAGCATTATTTTTTCACTAATCTGTCGGTGTAACGAACCCTCAGAGTAAGAAAACTGCAACCGTTTGGGGGCAGTCGTTTTATTCCAAAATTTCACTGGCAAAACGTTTGAAATGACGCACTGATTTCGTTTTGAAATTTACGGACATTTTTCTTTATTCAATTTTCGGTTAACGAACCTTCAGAATAAAGAATCTACAATTTATTATTTCATCATAACTACTTCTGTCGGAATAACAGACCCTTAGAGTACGAAAACACGCTGTTTTGTGCCGTCGTTTTATTCCGAAATTTCACTGGCAGAACGTTCGAAATAACAAAACTGATTTCGTCGTATAATGAACGGACATTTTTTCTTAATCATTTTTGGATTAACGAACCTTCAGAATAAAGAATCTAGCATCATTTTATCATTAATCTGTCGGAGTAACGAAAAAAGAAATGAACCTTGGTGGCGATAACTGATGCTGGTGTAGAGAAAAACAAAGACAGCTCGCTCAAAAGATGCTTCTTTCTTTCAGTTTATTTTCTCCCCAGTCATTCTTATCGTTCTCCTCCCATGAACCCCTGCCATGCACGGACGATGAACAAAACAAAATGTTACCGACGCTGCAATGAAAAAAAAAAGAAAGAAACACGTCCTCGAAGCAAATTATCTACACTTTTCAAGTTGAAAAAATTGATGTTCGTAATGAAGAATAAAAAAAAAAAAAGCACGACCTCAAGCAGTGGGGAAACTTGATATCATGGCTTGTGGAAATTTCCACGAAATTTCCACGAAAGCCAGGTGTCAGATAAAGAATGTCGCGCGTACTGCCACCTTGCTTCAGTAGTCGTAAACAGCGTGTACATAGCATGTAAACCAACTGGGAATATTGATGAATGATCAGCCATTTATTTTCTGCCCATGAATGCCCCCTAACCCACCTTTTAACAAACCAACCCAGAAGCACGTGGAGCATTACGTACGTTGCACTTGAAAGACCATCATGACAGAATTACTATAAATTTCGGCCCGGAGAAGGAAAATGGAATATTCACGAATGACGTTTACAAATCCATGGAAATTGAAAAGGCTAAAATGGAACGCACGGCTTTTTAGATTTAAAAAAAATAACCCACTGAAACTACCAAAACCTAAATAACAATTTGCATTTGCTTACTCCATCGCACGTTCTTTTTTCTTTTCTTTTTTTAAACGAAAAATGGAGTTAATTTTCTCTCTGCGGCAATGCTTTGAACGCATCTAATTTTGCATCATTGCCGATGGCCAGCTTCCTAAAGAATTGATACGAATCCTTTCAAATATACGAAACAAAGTCTAAAAATCCTGGATTCTGGCGGTGAATTTCGATGGTATTATAAATCCTGCTCACTATCAAAATTTAATCATCAATAGTTCCTTGCGCCATTTTACCAACCAACTGAAACTGTTCCTGAAAATTTCATCCTAATCTGTTCCCAAATTTTGACTTATTTTGCGAATAGAGAGACAGACAGGCAGACAAACTAACAAACAAACCAAAGCAGCAAAAAAAATAAAAATAAAAATACAACCTTTGGCGGAGAGGGGCATGCATTTCATATCGTTTGTTTTTGCGTAACCCGACAACAAGCGTGACAACAAGCGAGCACGTGTCAGCCTTCCTCTCTTTCCGTCCTCTCTCTCCCTCTCACAATACACTGTACCGTTGTACACGCAGGCAGCTGTAAGTGGCCGGCTGGGTGCTTGTGCATGTGTGTGTGGACCCCAAATCAGAGCGCATGTGAGTGAGCAAGTGTGTGATGTGGTGTGTATCAGCTAGTACGTCGCTCTGTTGTGTTGAGCCGCGTTGTTGTGATCGGTGCGGTGACTGCGAAGATAAATTTTTGCGCTATGTAAACTGCTGCTGCTTTCAACATCTAGCTTCTTTTCTAGCCAGATAATAAAGACTGAAAAAGGCGAGAAATTGGTCCGAACTTAGCTCGTCAAGCAAGTTACCCTTGTCGGCAAGTTCACGCGTGGTGTTACCCTTGTCGGCAAGTTTTACCCTTGTCGGCAATTGCTTCTTCAAACCGCACGCTTGTCGGGGCCGACAAGGGTGATATACGCTGGCGAGATCCCTGCATAATCAACCATGGTCACACCTAGAATATGTTATACTCCATGCAGTTGATTTGTACATGGAAGAGAGAAATGACTCTACCCAAGAGAAAAGAATACATCAAAAGAGATATAATTGTACACATACTCAATTATTTCAATGCATACACACCCATGTACAAATAACTGTACATACTCCTGTGAGTTATAAACATTATCTGTAAATACATTGGTATAATATGTATAATGAACAAACTGAATAAGTTTTTGTGAACTTCTCATGCACATGCATACAAGCTGTACCTATCTCTGAGATTCAATAGTACCAGTTGTGTTTATATCCGACTTAATAATTGCACTTCAAGCCAGCCAGCATTCACAACCCTATTTTTCCATTGTTTTGCTCTTTTTTTTTGAGGGGGGGGGGGGGGTGGGTATGGGAGTTAATGATTGCACATCTAGCCAGCATTCACAACCCTATTTTTCCTTCTTTTTTTTGGGGGGGGGGGGGGTTGCAGGGGATGGAATATGGGGGTGTTTCTCCATTTTTTTTTTTTTTTGTGGAGAAGGAGAAGAAAGGAGAAGAGCTGGGGGTAGTGGGGATGGAATGTGGGGTGTTTCTCCTTTTTGGGGATAAGGGGGAAGAAGGGGGGGGGGGGGGAGCTGGGGCAGAGGAGGAGGCAGAAGAAGAGGACAACCTGGTGACCTGCATGCTGTGCTAGCCAAGATTTATGCAGAGTTAATCCAGCTGTCATGAGACATTTTAAATATCTTGCTTTAATCATTAACAATAATTGGTAGTAATCAGGACCCAGAATCCTGATTCCATAGGTTGTCTGCTGTTTCCTCTTAGCTCACATTTGATTACACAGTGCTAGTTTTCTATGGTGAAGAAATAAACTTCTTTATTTGAGCCTTAATCTGCATTAGTTATGTATTCTTCTTTATTTCACAGTAGGAATCATCCAAAGGCACAAAATTACTAAATTTATATGTGATCCTTAAACTAGCAATGAGATTAAAGTTTGTGTCTCTTTCTAAAATTGATATTTTTTCCCTCAATTTGTGCAGATTCGGAAAACTTGAACAGTTCATAAAATCTTTGTCCAATAAAATAAATAGAGTACAAATAAAGGGAACGAATTTACTGACAAGATCAGAATTTCTGCAACAATATTCCAGTGGTATTGATGGGTTTAAATCATGGAGTATTTGTCAAACTTCCCAGGATAAATTTAAGTTTGTTTCTTTTTCCTCTAAGCCATTTGAATTGCAGGGTTTTGGATACAAGTTCACTCTCTCTGCTGTTTTCTTGCAAAGCAACAAACATTAAGCCACTGGATTTTTTTTCTACAAATTGTCATTAGGGAGCTTTAGATTTTGACGCGCGGACGTTTGAGACGAGGAGTGCGCTGGACGTTCTCCTCTCCCCTGCGTCGTGCTGATGAGTAGCTTTAGATTACGCTGGGACGCAACGTATAAAAAATAAAATCGTGCCCCCATATGATCAGTGCATGAAGTAGTTCTCTACGTCGCAAACTGTGCGGACGTAGAAACAGCCCAGTACGCGTAGTGCAAAACTCAGGCGACGCAAGCTAAAAATAGATCGACTTGACGTGCGCTTCTGCGCACGCTCAGAACATGTTTTTTTCCTTTGAACGTCCGTGCGTCTAAAATCTAAAGCTCCCTATTGTCATACCGTGAATTCTTGACATGGGACTCTATACCACGCTAATAATGAGGAATGCGCCCCTTTAAGCAAGTACATTTCAGGGCACAGCGATCTAAATTGGTAAGCCATGTGTTTGAGCTAAATACATATTGTAAAACCAAACCATAATACAAGAATGCAATAGAACTTAGGACAATGTACAGAAACTTCCTCAAGCGTAACCGATTCTACACTCCAATGCAAGCAACTAATTGTTTCTTCCAGCTTACCCAAAGAGGTGGAAAAACAAAAAAAAAGAAGGCCAGCTCAAGTATCAAATCATTCAAATGATATTTGCTACAATGTCCGGGTCTCACGCTACAAGGTTCTGGATGAACTTTACATTGCATATACACCTAATCACCTGCTGCGTATGTAACAACTTGCATATCATAAAAGCCCACCAACAAGTGAACCAGGTTTGTGTAGAGAGAGGTTACTGCCTTCAAACTATTAACCCAAAAAGGTCCTTGTTTTTTCTAAATGCCAAAATTCTTCCGACTGATGTATTCCATTCAATAAGGTATAAAATGTCCTTTACAACATCATTGTGCTGTAGCAGCATGGTATGATCTGTTATGATATTCTTTCTTTCAATCATTTCAGATGGAATTCTACGCATAAAAAGTACGCAAGCTAAAAAAAGAATCATAATTCCCCACTGCTTTTCTGAATTGCTTATTCTTGCTTCATTATTCAAATATTTACTTCATAATCTTAAGAAATGAACTTTACTCACTGTTCAAAACTAATCAGGCATTTCAGCAGAGTTTAAGAGAGTAAAGATTGTAAAATGTACATGATGTATACTACATTTCTAAACCTCTCTCAAATACAGACCAAATGGCTACGGCTGGTTCATTCAAACTAGCTGAGGCACTCTGTATCCTGGTCTATGATATAGCCAGACAATCAAGAATAAATATTGCCATCCTGTCATCCAATTGACACAAACAGCCTTCCTCAGTGCCCCCCCCCCCCAAAAAAAAAGGGAGGGAAATTAATCGTGACAGCACTTCTCAAAGATGTTTACAAAGCTTGTCAGTAAAGATAATATATTACTAGTCGGATGGTACATTAATGAGAGGGGTACCATTAGCTAGCCTCACGCCTCTTTCTACACAACCATGGTTCATCTACAAAGATGATCAACCACACCCACATTTCCAAGTAGTTGGCTACATGAGGTAAGATTCAAGCCACAGGTGGGCAAATGGTCTTACCGCTGGGGTAACACATATAGTAGAGGCGAACTGCCTCTTTCGAACACGACAACAACATCAGTCTTTCCTGAATGAAGGCACGGTTGAGACACGACGTCATGCTGGAGTGATCTTTGGTGGCAGTCATGGAAACGGTTTTGGGTAGATGAAATTCAGTTAGAAGTCAAGTCAAGATTTGACGGTTTAAAACTTGCATGCAGTTTGGTAAAATGATGCAATAATGTGCTCAAGCTTTTGATGCTGTACTTCTTCTTTTTTTTTGGCAGAAGGCACACTTGCATCACTTTACAAACTGCAATTGTTTCTCAGTTTTATAGTGATGGGTTTTGAGATTTGCTGCAATCAAGAAATCAACACAGAACAAAACTGTCGATCCCGAGTACCTCTCATTCAAGCTGCAAAGACTGATTCTGCCCCAGTTTAAAGGGCAAGCTAGAATTAACAGGTGAATTACTTGGCAGTGCCACACATCAACATGCACACAGGGTTCCATTCCACAGAAATGGTGCACAAGCAAGTGAGATCAGCAACTGGCAGTTTTAAGAATGAATACTTTATAGAACACTACTTTCATTACTACCTACTATTGCTGTGGATAGCAATTGTGATATCAACAATGATTATAATAATGATAAATGGGCTGCCGTTGGTCAAGAAAGACCATGGGTAGTGTCCTAGTCACAGTCAGCGATAATGTCCATCTTTTGAGACTGACCAGACCTCTGTGTATCATCTACTGTAAAAGTGGATATTTTCATGAGCAATTTTTCACATTCTGACCAGTAAGATGAATTTTGCATGTTTTTAATTCCGTGGAATCGAGGCTTTACACCGTGGTACATATAACAAGCAAAAATATACATATGATTTTATTTTCTCACTAGTTTCTGATTGCCCGAAAATTTCCAAATCACAAAACTGTCCACTCAAGACTTTCACTGTATCGCCTACAGTGACAATAATGATGATAACAACACAAACAACGACAAGAAGCAGAAGAAGACAAGGATGAGGAAGAAGAAGGAGGAAGGAGGAGGAGGAGAAAGAGGAGAAGGTTTGGGAGACGAATGATAGGAAGAAGTGAAGGAAGGAGAAAAAGAGGAAACCTGACTCCTAAAAAAAACTACTAATACTCTATTGATATAAAAAAAATATATATATATATCATTACTCAGGCCTAATCATGATTAGGAACAAAAGGAAATTCTTTGGTTATAGTAAAACATTTTTTTTTTCTGCTCTTGCTACACTTGATACCAATTGAAATTAAAGTAAATCAGGGCTTAATCCCACTTCTGGCATTAGAGATCTTGTCTACATAGGATGCTGCAATATCAAGCTACAAAGCAAAAGGTTGGTATGTGTGAGAGTCCACTGTCTAATAAGCCAGTTCATAATTAGCTCAAGTGCATATTTTGGAAAATGACTTTTCTTTTTTTTTTTCTCGGTATGGGCACTTCAAATGGTTTCATACGGAGATAATGTATCAACTTCCACGATGTAACAATTCTTGGAATCCATGCTCAAACGAAGAATGAACTTGTGTAGATCATATGACCAGAATGGTCCATCAATTAACACTTGGGGAGGTCTTCATTTCATTGTTTTGCATTGAATGCATGAACAAAAATGTTATTATGATCATTATTGCCAGACACAAGTCTTTAATCAGCACTTTGTTGCTGCCAGGTGGATGTGCTAGTGAATTATCATTTCATCATGGATGATCATCTTCATGCATTCAAAGGCCAACATGCTTGTTTAATACAAAGGACCTTCTACTCATAAGCAAAGTGGAACTGCTGTACATTGTACAAACTGTCGAACTGAGGTGCCTTACCAGAATCCAGTTTGTTCATGTACTTGGTGAAATCCTCGTTCCCACTCTCGGTCTTGTGGATGGTCCTCACAGCGGCCTTCAGGACCAGGTCCTTGTCCCTCATCTGGACCACAGCGTTCACCCCGGCCAGGTCCAGGTTAAGCACCGACACCTATCAATCAAACATGTAACATTCAGAGATATCACCATGAACTAAAAAAAGTTGCCAGACACAGATTTTTAGATAAGGGCAGATTCTGAAAGAGCAGACTCTAAGCTTTAAAATGATGTATCACTCAATTCAAATGGACTCTCATAACCTATCTAAATATTGGAAAGAAAGTACACACTCTGGAAAAGTGTGAACTGAGAAAAGAGGCTCTGAAGTACAGGGTCTATACACAGCGCTTAAAGGGAAGATAAACCCAAAGAACAATGTGGATTGAGTGAAAGCAGCAACGTTAGTAGAACACATCAGTGAAAGTTTGAGGAAAATCGGACATTCGATGCAAAAGTTATGAATTTTTAAAGTTTTGGTGTTGGAACCGCTGGAGGAGGAGACTACTAGAGGATATGACGTATGAGTGGACAACAATACAAAGAAAATATAAAGGAAATTCAACAAAAATTCACTTTTCTAGAATTATGAAAGAGCAATGGACCAACCGCTTTCAGAAAGCAGGGGGAATAATTGCTACCCTTAACATATGTCAACATCAAGTTGATGGAATTTGTAATTTTCATGAAAAATGGATTTTTGCAGAATTTTCTTTATATTTTCTTGGTATTGTTGTCCACTCATACGTCATAACCTCTAGTAGTCTCCTCATCCAGCGGTTCCAACATCAAAGCTTTAAAAATTCATAACTTTTGCATCGATTGTCCGATTTTCTTCAAACTTTCACTGATGTGTTCTACTAATGTTGTTGCTTTCACTCAATCCACATTGCTCTTGGGGTTTATCTTCCCTTTAATCTTTGCCAAACCATGCTAGCTGTGCCATGAATGGGACAAAAACATGTAAAATGCTGGAGGTTGTAGAAAGTACACTTTCCCATTCATTTTATAATCCCAAACTTTGGAATAATGTACAAGAAGAATATCTCTTTCAGAAAATATGAAATACTCAAGATTGACTTCGTTGATCTATTTCATCTTTTTTGAGTCCTCACGTAAAATCACGGGGTGCGACTATTTGTTGGTTTTGTAATGCACAGTCACAAATGTTAATCTCTGTTTAATGGCACTAGGTCCATGTGAGCAGATTGTACTACACATTGAGCAGAGAACCCTATTAACTCTGTGAGCCACATTATTCTGAAACTGAAGGTATAAGCACTTTTGGAAAACATTTTCCTTTTGTTTTTTTCAAAGCCATGAAACTTTTTATTGAAGAATTTATGTTAAAACTGCAGGAAGTAAATTTGTAGAAGAAATTGCAACCTTTGCTGAAATGTAAGCTTGAAGGAAACCCAAACCCAAAGAGAAATGTGGATTGAGTGAAAGCAGCAACATCAGTGGAGCACATCAGTGAAAGTTTGGGGAAAATCAGACAATCAATGCAAAAGTTATAAATTTGATTGGGGGCGAGGCCACTAATGAACACACACACACAAACAAATTGCACACAAGACGTTGGCAATCTCTTGTCCTGTGGAATTCACCACCACCCTCCTCTTGTTCCATCTCACAAAATCCCCGCCTTCCAGTCACCCACCTTCCTGAGTTTGTGAATACAGCCATCAAAGCTGTCCGACTTTGGCTTGGCATCCACTTCTTGTCCCTTCGGAACATCTTGACCACCTGTTGAATCTGGTATATCTGTCCAAGAAATGGGATTTTTCATTAAAAAAAAAGAGAAGAAAGAAATGAACAACAAGGATAGTTTCCCCAAATAAACATGTGGATTGTGTAAATGCAGCAATATCAGTAAAAAACATGGGCAAAATTTGCATAAAACTAGACAACCCATTACAAAAAAAGTTATGAATTCCTTAGTTTTGGTACAACCACCACTGGATGAGAAGACAACAACAGTTTGGGACATCACAGCACAGGAACAATATGACAAAAATTACAGGGAATTCCGCAAATTTCATTTCTATTCCACAATGGCGGAGCAAATTGATTTACCTCTTTCAGAAAGCAGGGGGTATAAGATTACCCATGAGATATCGTCAGTGGGATGACAAACCTTGGATCCCACATTTTGGTTATTTGTCAGATAATCAGTCAAGTGAAGTCCGGTCTAAATCCTAGCTGTCTTACCCCAAAGAATGAAGCCACCATTGCATGTAAAAGGAAATTTGATCCCATTCATTAGAGTTTTGGCTGCCATGTTGTTGTTGTTGTTTTTTTTTTTTTGGGGGGGGGAGGGTTGGGTTTTTTTTTTTTTTTGATCTCCTGAACATTTGACATATTTGTGATAAGAAGTCTTGTCACTCCAACAGCCATTATGTCAGTAACAAGTCAAAGGAATGTGCATGTGTGTTCACCTGGTTGAGCTGATGGGGTGACAGCTGAAGGGACCTCCGGTGCACCACCGTTCACAGAGACAGGCTGAGAGAACTCACTTCCTGCTAATGATATCATAAAAAGAATAGATATAATTGATGCTAATGATAACGATGATGACAATAGAATAATAACGTCTAATATCTTTTCAAGGATAATATCAATATATAGAGGAAACATTCTAGTTTGCAGCTCCGATTTATTTGAAGTATCTTAATTTTCTACAGATAGACAGATAGTCCATTGTAACAGTGCTCTGCCAAACAACTCTAGAATCTGTCACTACCATTGATTCAACATTGCCTCACACCCAAAGTGCATGTTTGTAAAAAGGGAAAGTAGCATAAAGCACTTGTTTGTGGAATTTCAACACACCAGACGAGACTTGAACACGGGACCTAGCATTTAACAGTCCAAAACTCTTTCCACAAGTCCCTAGATATAATTCATAGGGTACATACATGAACTGACATGTGAACATGACATATTGTGCAAATTGCCCTTTTCGACCGACTAATGTGTAAAATTGGTTTGTATAGATGAATGCATGGAAGAAAAGAAAACATCGCACCAAGACCACTCTCGGACTCCAAGTCAGTCGTGCTGCCTATTCGGGAGCTGTGGGTCGAGATCATGGTGAAGCCCTCGCTGGAGTCGCTGCTGACCGACATCGTCTCGAAGTCGAGTCCCTGCTCGTCGAGGGAGGCCATGGAGCTCGATGACATCAGCGCGCTCATCTGCATCGTGATGGAGTTCTGGCTGCTGCTCTTGGGGATGCCCAGAGGGAGGTTGGACATCGAGCCACTGCTGGTCTCTGAGGAGACGCTGCCGGACTGCGTCAGGTCTGACGCCGAATTGTTCTTCCTGGGCGGAGGTGCTTCAGTGTGCCCCTGTCCACGCCCCGCCCTGATCTCCACTCCGGATGGCTGATGGGCACGGCTTGAGACCACACCGTTCGGCGTCGCTTCCGTTATCACTACTGCACCGGGTGGTCCACCCAGCTTCATCCCTCTGAGGGAACTTCGCTCAGTTTGTACACCACCTCCCCTCTCCGCACTATTGCATAATTTGTCTTGCACGCTGCCGTCACCGTCTGTGCTGTCTGAGAGAGGGGAAGAGCTCGAAGACTCGACCTTCCCGCATGCATCCACCTTGAATAGTCGAGCCTCCTCTTCACACACTCCCCCTTCTGGTCTCTTACCACTATCGGCTTCTCTCTCCTGACCTACGACCTCTGTCTTCCCAGCATCCCTGGTGTTTTCTGTATCCGCTCGGGGCGCTTCCTCCTCAATCTCCTCCTTCTCTGGCACTTTCGCCTCCTCTACCTCCTCCTCCTCCTCTGATGAGGGGGGCCCGAGCAGGGTGAGGCGGATACTGGGGAAGACAAGAGAAATGATGCGACTGGAAACTGGTAGTGCCTCCTCCTCCTCCTCCTTGACATAGAGGTACTGGTCCAACTCTAGATTGGCCGTCAAAGTTTGCAGGGATTGTTGGAGGCGGAGAAGAAACAGAAGCTGATAGTGGTTGATGGTCAAGTCGACAAAGGAGGGCGTGTCCACGACGAGATGCATGTTGGCAAGCGAGCTGGTCCTAGAGGAGGAAGATGGGGGAAAGGAGAGGTAACAGAAACCATCTCATCTAACTTCTTGTTATCTACAAGTTTTCTCAACAGCACATCATACGGATACCAAACTGAATTTCCAGCTTAATGAAATTATGTAAACAAATTTGGTGTGCAATTGGCTTTTATGTATCCTATGGAAAGAATGGCTAACAAAGTGACTAAAAAAAATTGACCCACACTTTTGACACTTTCCAAAATTCCTTCTTAATTAATCTGCTATTATCCAGTCATATCAAGTATCTACTTCGATGATCATGCCTCTCATGGTATTGAGTGATATTGAATCATATTTCAAAATTTGACCTGACCTTAAATTCTAACAATCATCACACTTTCCATCAAATTCGATTTTTCATGTTACTCTACATCAAAATGCAGAGTCTGAAACAAAAATATCTCTTGTATAACTGTATGAAATAAATCTTAAATACTTTGACCTTATCATCTCAAGATGAACAAATTTGTCTGGATTCTGGTATGGTCACTTGCCAAGTCACTATCACATATCAAGTGTAACAGAGTACCACTGCACTAGTCTTTGAGAAGTGTGTCAAGAGTATACACATGTTAAAGAAATGTAACTTCAATGTTGCACAATAAATTCATGTACTGACTCACAGCCCCAAATATTTGCTTTCAAAAAGTCCTGCCTACGTTGGAACCTGCCAAGTGTTGGACACAATTACCATCGTATGATTCCTGCCCGATTACAGCACAATAACAACATACAGCATACTAAAGTTGCCTCAAGGCTATAAAACTTTTGTCAGATGTCAATGGTGATAGCACACTCTCATGTATTCCATCGGAGCAATTACTTGGGCTGTGATGATTTGCGAGTCCTCATTTCCGCCCGCTCCACAGGGTCACGTGACTTGGGGGCGGAGCCGCTGACGACTGAGCACATCCAGAGTTGTAGTGGGAGGGGCTGGATGAAGGGGACGGGTCTGTCTGGTGAGCTGGGCACGCCCACAAAGTCCATCCAAAACTGGTCCACCTTGATACCCCACACGTCCTCTGCAGCACTGGGGCGGAAGCTGTACGTGGTCAGCTTCACCTCAGCAGGCGGTAGCTGCGACTGCAGCCGCGGTGACGCCTCGCGGGGATCCGCAATGCCGCCGACGCCACCGAGCTGCGGTGGAGTCCCATTCTCCTGCCTCTTTCGATCCAGCCCCTCCGCACCCTCCCTCGTCTCCGACGGCACGATGAAGTTCGGCTCGTAGGCGTAGGTCCAGAACTTTGCGGGAAGACTCTCGAGGTCTGAGGGGGAACTGGGGAAGGAGGATTGGGAGTTGAAGAGGGGAACCCCCTGAAGTTTCTGAAGGACCTTGGAGAGGTCCGGCCGAGTGGACTGCGTCCCCACCCGACAGTTGGTGGCTGTGACCTGTGAGACCTGGATCTGAAGTACTTTGGGCCTATCTGGCTGGTTTGGTACCGGGTCTGGAACTGGGACCAGAATCTGCATCCAACATAGGCAGAGTAAATCATTAGTGTCTTTAGTGTGTGATGTGGTACCACATGAAAGGTCAAAGGTGAAAGGTCATAGGAATTCTATCTGTAATATTCTCCTTGCTCACAACTCTGGTTCATCTGATATAGTTTCTCTGTCCATCTATTGTATTCATTCAGTCTTTTGTGTGAAGTCATTAAGACCCCAAATGCAATGCTAATCTGTTTAGCACTGGAGCACACAATTTGTTGTAATGTAATACAAAAACGTTGAAGTCCATACATTAGTAAAACACATAAAAGAAAGCTCAACCTTCCATTCTAACTCTGCATGCACAATTTTAACCCATTGAGGACGGACTGATTTTGTTACAACACGCATTTCCCACAGACACCTGCTCAAGTATACTCAGGACTCGTCCTCAACGAGTTAAAATAGCAGGTAGATAATACAATGTATGCCTATATAAGAGAGAGGGAGAGAGAGGGATGTGTACACACACACACACACACACACGCACACACACACACACACACTCCCAAACATGATAAGGGAGAGAGAGAGGGAGAGAGGTTAGTCATGTGACCCACCTTCTGCATAAGTGCATCGACCCTGATGTCAACGTGGTCCTGACCTTGGTTCGTCTGGTCTGCTGGAGCAATCTCGTCTATTTCCGGCTGAAAGAGAATTTCAAACATTGCATTGTGGGTCATGATGCGATGTGATTGGGTCCAGGAGTTTGTATTGCACTTGAAACGAGTTACGTGTACTCAGTGTTATCTTGCTTTCTCAAAGCTTTACTATATCACTGCAGCTAAATCTGTCTGTCATACTGGATGCACCGAGAAGCACTACAGAGATGCATATCAAAGGGACTGTACAGTACTGGTTGAGGTGGAAATTCAGGCTTATAACATTCCTATTAAAGTGAGATAATGAGAAACCTCTTATGAAAAATGAAAGAGCATGTAATTTTAAGAAGGATTCAATGTTTATTTGATGAAAAATGGTTTTCTAATGGCTGAGATATATAAAAAAAAAATGATAATAATAACAGGCAACAGGCCACGCCTTTTATTAGGAGTTTTTGGATATCTCAGTCATTTCAAAACTGATTTTCATCAAATAAACTTTTGATACCCCTTGGAATTGCATGCTCTTTGACATCTCATAGAGTGGTTTCTGAATATCTCGCAAAATGTTAAAAGCTAAATCCTCACCTCAACCAGAACTGTACTGTCCCTTTAAAAGAACAACAGAAGACGGTTGAAGGAAATGAAACATATTTTCAACAAAGCACACTTCATACTATTGTTATTTTTTTTTCAAAGCAACAGGTAAAGTAAAGGCATCTAATTTTCTTTCCCAGAAAAGGGTATTTTACGCTCTTGCTTAAAACTGCTACATTTTGTCACACTACTTTGTGTCATTTCTTAAACATCCTCAATGGCTTTACTTTCTTTTCCACCAGCATAAAGCAATTTTATCCAACTTTATAATTGAGAAAAGGATATGTTACACTTTTGCTGAATACAGTACCACTATAATTTGTTTATCACTGCTGATCATTGTCAAATTTTTCACTGAATCACACTGAATGTTGCTGCTAACAAGAACAAACTGCTATAAACAGGGAGGGGGGGGGGATGATTTAAAAACAGACTGTTACCTGTCATTTAACTTACAAGTGACTGCATGATATTGAATGCAAACTGATTGAGCCAGAGTAGTGTGGTGTTGTCCAGTCTTAGCTGCATAGGGTTGATTTGCGTATAGATCACTGGGGCTGGTACTGTGGGGAGAAATTAACGGAGACTATATAATTACTTACTGCTCATGAGAGCACTGTAATCACAAGCCCTGCTTGTCAGCAGCCCCCTCTATTTCCACCAGCTTTGTCTCGATACAGTTGGAAAAGTTACAGAATAAAAACTGTCTTTTTTTTTATTGCACTGTTGTATTGTTTTGTATAACTATCCATGTGTAAATGTTTTGACTTTATTTTTTTTTTTAATGAAATGAAATGATTTTCTTTTCATTCATTTGCAGTATTTTTTTTGTTTTTAATACAGCTTACACTGTGTATGTGACCCTGCACCTGAAAACAAACAAAAAGTCACCAGACATGAATTTTTAGTTAAGACCATATTCTGAAAGAGAAGACTTTAAGCTTTAAAATGATGTATAACTCAAATCAAATGGACTCTCCTAACCTATCTAAACATTGGAAAGAAAGCACAAACTCAGGAAAAGTGTGAACTGAGAAAAGAGGCTCTGAAATACAGTGTCTACTCAAGCGCTTAATCTTTACCAAACCGTGCTTGCTGTGCGATGAATGGGACAAAAAACAGGAAGTAAACCACCAGAGTAACAACAATGAAGGGATTATCAGATTAAACTGAAATTAGTCATGCCTCATTAACACATTCTGTCCATAAATAATGCCAACTTTCAAAGCAGTAGCACTATCCTTTCAAAAGTTATTACAGTTGAAAGTGAAGAGTGTGGACAAGGTTTTTCAGAGATGAAAAAGGGATTCTAAAGACACACCTAATCACACTATTCTACCAAAAATGTTCAAAAGAAACTGCTAAAAAAACACCCTTTCCTGCCCGTTTTATGATACCAAATTTTAGCATAATGTAAAAGAAGACCCGCTCTTTCAGAAAATATAAAAAGTCAAGTTCGGCTAGGTTGACCCATTTCACTTAATTTCAGTCCTCACGCAAAATCAGTGTGTGCGACTTTATGTTCGTTTTGAGGTGCACGGTCACATATATCACTATAGAGAGGGGAGAGGGAAATGGATAAACTAGAAAAACACTTGAAGAGTGCAGACCTCCACCAAGCAGCTCATTTCTACTCATTCGCAGCATGCTGAATATTGCCCTATTTCCGCATGAAGCTTTTCTACCTCATAAGTTTCAATCTTCCTGCCTGCCGTGCCTCATGTGTATGTTGGGTGTAGGTATGCACATTTCAAATACGCCTAGCTTTAACTCCCTCATTTATTGGCTCTATTTGCCGATGATAATCCTTCCAAAAGAACAAAAAATCCTGGATCCAGACAGTGACCTGGAACACTATCATAATTTAATCATCCGTTCCTTATGCCATTATCAACTTTTCCTGTAAGTTTCACCCAAATCCTTTAACAACTTTATGACTTATTTTGCAAACACACAAACAAACAAATCAAAGCCAGTGAAAACTACCTCCTTGGATAAGTTAACAAAGAAGACCATAGTCTGTTATATTTGGCAGAGTGAACACACTAAATGTAGGAATAGGCCTTGCATTTCTCAGCTTTCACATAAGTTTTCAGTCTCTGTGAATTGCAGTTACGAAGCAACTAAATAATCAAACTTTCAGAACTTCTGAAACTGAAATATGAAACTTTATTTGAAAAAACTGTGCTAAAGTGAAAGAGAATTTGGTATCTAACAAAGACTAATGACAGGGAAAAACAACAAAACTACAGCACCGATATGACAGAAATGTGGTTTCATGGACTTTGGACTAACTTACCAGGGAAGTCCAGTTCGTTGGGGAAGTAGAAAGACATATACTCTACGTGGACGGAGGGGATTTCGGGTGGCAAGTGGAATGTCTTCTTGTCCGAGATCAGAAACATATTATTGCGTAGATTCTCTTCGTTGTTTGCACCGCGGTCTGATGTGGCCACGTTGCTGAGCTGCAGGCCACGTATCCTGAAGACCAGGCAGCTGGACATGAGCTTGACCGACGTCCGAGCAGGTTGGGGGACGGGACCCCCACGGGCTGACCCCTGACCCGGGCCCGCCCCGGGACGAGGAGGCGGCCGTCCCTGACTCGCGCTGGAGGACCGCTCTCGGGGCGGTCCGGACACAGAATGTCTCTTGGCATTAGGGGGTGTGGCAGGGCGGGCAGGGGGCGTGGCTTGCGAAGGAGGTGAGGCCTGTTTGGGAGGCGGGACTTGGGTTGGAGTTGTGGCCTGACTGGAAGCCTGGGAGGTGGCACGTTTTTTCAGTTCACTACGTGCCATGGCGTACTGCTGCTTGAAGTGGGCTAGAATGGTATGAATCCACTTATCTGATAAACTCATCGCATCGTCATAGAATTCCCAGCGCAGTCTAGAACTACCTGCAATGCAGAAACACACACACAAAAATAAATCATAAATGCTTTTAGGAAAATTTACACAAACATAATTTGTCATGGATTGGGTCTCTTTAATTTTTGTTGCCCCACAAAGGTATATCATACAATTGAAGTGTATACAACACTTGTCCGAATGTTTATCCGGACTTGGTATGTTCATTTTCTGAGCGGCAAGAGTTCTTGTTTCAGGCCACTGTGGACAAAACGGGATGGATGTGAGACAATGCGGTGGGACGGGATGGGCAAACGTGACAGGCCGTGATTGCCGTGGATGCTGTGTCAGATTTTAAAACTGTCAAAAATTTGCCATGGCAGTCACAGTGCTAATGAGAAACCTAGTAGCCCTTAATAAAACGCAATGAATGCAACAAAACGTGACAGCACGTAATATGCTGTAACAAAGCTTGGATGCCATCCGTAGTGGGACGCAAAAAGAAATAATGTGTAATCTAGTCTGACCAGACAGGGTGAGAACAATGTCTGATAGCTATATGTTTACTGAAGCAAGGAGTGGAACTAACAAGACTAGAACACGGAGGAGGAAATTAGGATATTATCCCAACTATCCACGGCACACGACAATTCGGGCAAACGAAGCTGCCATGACCATCGGGAACATGGTGAAAAGGTAGCATTACGACATCTGTTTCTATCTCAAAATTTTGACAAAAAGCCCCAGGGAAACATTCAATTCATACTTACTGGCGATGTGGTATGGGTAGAAGTCCAGCGACAAACCGGTGAAAGAAATCTGCATTGCTCCGCCCTCTATCCGTCGCTTCACAGATTCTAAATCAAACAAAAAGATTTACAAAAGATGTGAAATCACTGGACTGATCAACACTTTCTGAGAGAGCATTCAAGCTTCAAGGAACAGAGAAATTTGAGCACGGTCAAACTTTGCAAACTCAGAGTCAAATCAAGTTTCTCATGTTCCGTTTGTTATAAAAATCATGAAAATTATGAAAACCTGCTTCACTGTAAACTTTTAATGGAGATTCCCATAATTATTTCTGATCACTTTTTAAATAGAAAAAAAAAAAATCTTCAGTGAAACTGGCTAATCTGTGCAGTGTGTGTGTGTATACGTGTATGTGGGTGAGTAACATTTATAAAATGTAAGTTTGACAGTATTTTGCACAATGTTTGTGTCACTACATTTTGTCTTTAGTATAGTGTAAGATTGATATCATTTTGTACAATGTTGTGTATAATGCAGTTTGTCTTTGCATAATGTTTTGTTTTTGTATCTGTGAAAGTGAATTTTGTGATATGAAATTAAACAAAATTCAAATAAAGAAATAAAAAAAAATGACTATGAATGAATGATTTGTGTGGGTACATGTACATGCAGAGGTATTGTGTGTGACAAGTTGATTGTGCAAATTAAATGGACTGAAATTTTGACATCATAAACTGCTGTTAAAAGCAATTTAATCCTCTTCTTCGTTTGATGTTCACAAATTACAACCAATCACGTCTGCCAAGGTCAGTATGTATACTTATTTATCTAATCATTCACATATTTTTAGTTTATTTAACTTATTTTTACTATTTCTTCTTCATGCTAACAACATTGTCTGGTTGGATAAATATGCAAAAGAATCAGTCATGCAGCATTTATCTTGAAATGATTATGAAAAAAAAAAGTGATTTCCATTTATAAAGCATATGATTATTGCAAGATAATATGAGCCCCCCCCCCCCCCTTGTGGTTTCTTAAGGTAAGTTAACCTACCCTACTGTTAGACAACTACACGGTACAGATTAATAGAGTTAAAATTCTGTGTTACATCAGAATAAAATGATGTATTTTTTCTTTCAAATTAATCAGTAAGGATGCAGGTGCAAAATCAAACATTTGTGAGGACGACAGAATTCATCTAAACTTTTAAGAACACATGCTAAGGTTAATTTAGGCAGAAAAGATAAATCAACATATCATCGCTGTACAGTGGAGAAACTGAACAGAGGCAGGTGGACATGTCATCAAACTGAGACACTGATATACATCACAGCTAGCAGCACAATTTAGTAAAGACTGTACTCGGGTACCTAAATCATGCTTGCCAAGGTTTAGGCTCAAAAGACAATACATGTAGCTTTTTGAAGCAAGAAGGGAAACTTACTTTATTAAGTGTCTACTTAATTCTAACCACTTTAAAACACAGTAAATGAATTCAAGCCATGTTTTCTTCCTTTAAAGTTGAATGATTTCTGTTTTTCAGAAATCCTACATTCAATCAATTTGCTAAGGCAAAGTTTACTGCATATAGCCATTGCGACAAAAAATTGCTATCAAGACACATAGTTTTTGTGGAAGGCAGATCACTTCACTTGTTACATTTTCATTCTGATCACATGGAATAATAAAATAAGATGTTTGTACTTCAACAAACAAGCTGAATACTAGATATACATCATTAACCCATTGAGGACGAGTCCCGACTATACTTGGGCATGTGTCTATGGGAAATGCGTGTTGTAGCAAAATCAGCCCGTCCTCAACGGATTCAGTGCCATTATGAACATTCATTCAAATATGTTTGTGTCATCATTTTAGTGTCTTCCTTGATGACAAATCAAAAACTTGAGGTAGGACGGTTTACATGTTTCTAAGTTAAGATTTATCATGTTGACAACTTCTATTCTTTAGGAATGCCTGCAATACAATGTGGCTTTCAAGAACCCTGAGAAGAAAATAGAGCATGCAGCATTCCGTTTCGTCTCGTCAAGGGGCGTCAAAAATGCTGCGCATCAATCAGCATGCGTGACACATTTCCAATTTCAACACAACATCAAGGACAAAGCAAATGGGGTAATAAGAAAAAATACCAGGCAAAGGAAAAGACAACCAAAAAAATTCGAAAAAAAAAATTAAACTACAGCTGTATCTGTGCACCACAGTGACAAACGTTCGTGCAATGCAATGTCATAGCTTGTTTGCTGTCTTATCCATGGTGTTAACTATTAAAGAAATCTACGCTCCCACGTCAACCACACTAGCATAGAATTTTCAGAAAGAAGACTAACATCGTATAGAGTGCAACAACATTTAGCTATCTAGAATTTCTACCTAGACCCATACATGAGCATGCCCGATAATTGCAACTTTCGCCATTGGCGACATATGTAATATGAAGCAATCGGATGCCAGTTAGTTTATTAAAATCAACGATTCTTATATCGAGTTGCTTTTTCTGCAACTCATTGTCAAATTACCCTCATCGATGTAAACACCCACAGACTATTCGGTGTTATTGAGTAATAGCCATGGTGATAAAAACCGTGAGTGTACATTCTTGGATGGGATTTGAACCTACAACCTCTAGAGCTAGAGATAAATCATATCCACTAGACTTGACCAAATAGTTACTTTAACTACATATTTAAATGATAAATCAGTCTTGAGTGTGTTCCAACAAATTGTACAAAGATAGGTTCAACCTTATGATCGCTCTCTATTGTTGGGGGTCTCAACTATTTATGCGCCACGGTGTAAACCCCATGTATGCCACGTTATTCTGAGATTGCAACATAGGCATGCTTTGGTTTTTCAGATCCATGTAACATTTAACATAGATCTTTGTTATGCTGAATATGGCAACGAAAAAAGAGAAAACGCCAAGCTCTGCTATGATGTAAATCCTATGACAAATCTATAATTGGTTTCATTTAAAATGACCAGCTGCTACTGATTGTCGAGACATGACTTTGCACATAAAGCAGTGGCAGAAAAACTGATTTACTCGCAAATCCAATAGGAAACTCCGCTTGATATTTCAATCACCCCATTATGGAAGCCAGTAATGTCTGACAGGAATGGAATCGCGAGTGAGGCTTTCATTTCACTGCAGTATTTGGCAATTCATTGATTGTTTCGGGCGTGTTTTTGTGCGTTTGAGCAAACTATGGGAACTTCGCACGCCGTCGACCGAGTCTGGCTTGCGAATGTGGCACATAAAAGAGATAATTGAAATCCTTCAGCCTGCTTATGACAATTTACAGGAATGCCAACCCCTAAAGATCTATCTGATTGACAGTGGGAAAAAAAAAAAAAAAAGCAAAAACAAAAACAAAAAATCAAAATAAAATATTTTAAAAGAAAGAAAAGAAATTTGGTTTACAACTTGAAATATTGCACAAATCATGCATGCTATTAGACTCAAACTCCATAGAAAGCAATTCCTCTTAAAAAAGCATAATTAAGTTTCATCAAAATTACCAAAAATACAGTAAATATTATTATTTTTTATGATCACAAAGTTTTCTTCTTTTTGTGTAATACCGGACATGCAATACTCTGAGCGAATTTAATTCATAGATTTATTTGCAGTGTATTTTGGTAGTTTTATACAATTGAGTGAGTAACTGGAAGCATTATTTTTGGTGTTAATTTAAATATACTGTGTGTCAGAATATCATTATTCTATCCTGTTTTTGAAACAGCTCATCAAATTTTTGTCTGTAAATGTCTGTATTTTCGCGCCCTTGTCAATGGTACTGAAACAGTGTATTGTAATTTTCCTTTTACATACCTGCCTATGAGCAGGTAGTACCCTAGGAATGTTCATATATATGCTCTGGTATGCAAAAATAAGGTATGTTATAAACCATAACGCTGGCAGCCCTGTATTTGGAAGAGCTACCTGTACCTTGTGAAACCTATCATAATCAGAGTGTATTCAAATGTGGGTTTAACCCTTCTGGGGCCAACTGTCACTAGATTCCCATTGCTGTTGTATCTGATTTTCTCACATTTGGGAGTGATAGGTTAAAGGGATGGTATAGTTTCAGTTGAGATGAGGATTAAGGCTTTGACTTTTTGCAAGATAATTAGAAACCATGTATGTGGCATATCAAAGAACATACTACTCTAAGAGGAATTCAAAGATTAATTCATGAAAACAGGTTTTGAAATGGTTGAGATATATGTATCCAAAAACAAAGAGGTCCTAATTAATGGTGAGACCAATCTTATTATGACTACATCTAATCATCAAATAAACTTTTAATTCCTCTTTAGGTTATATACTCTATATCAATATTCCATATACATAGTTTCTAATTATCTCACAAAAAGTTAGAACATGAATCTCCATCTCAACCAAAGCCATACCATCCCTTTAATGTCACAAATGTACCATGCATCATTTACTACGCACTCTGCCTGTACATCCTGAAAAGGATTTAGGATTGGAGGGCACACATGTCACAGCAGGTGAATCAAATAAACGGCAAGGAAGGCGGCAGGGTAAAAGCAAAAAATGCTCAAGAAACGGGAATCACTTGAGAGAGGGATGGAGGGACAGTAAAAAATTGAAAAAGGAGAAGGGAAAGAGAGAAAACGGAGCATGGAATGACTCCATTTTTTTTGGGGGGGGGGGAGGAGGAGGGGGGAGGAGGGGGGCACAATATGCAACAATACAGCAGACGAGATGCGACAATGCAGCAAACTAAGAGTGTGGTTATATCACAACAGCCTTCTTGTACCTCTTTCCCGTTTCAAGTCTGGCGTATGTGGCAGATGAGAAATACAAAGAACGAAAAAACAAAATCGTAACAAAAGAGAACATAAGAGAATATAAAAATTAAGTGCAAAAAAATGCTAAAGCATGAAAGCATACATTTATTATGGACATGAACAGCATTCATAATGACTAAGCACTTTTCAAAAAT
Source organism: Diadema setosum (assembly GCF_964275005.1). NCBI lineage: Eukaryota > Metazoa > Echinodermata > Echinoidea > Diadematoida > Diadematidae > Diadema > Diadema setosum. The sequence goes on along the minus strand of NC_092696.1, from coordinate 5,546,752 downwards.
GATGAAATGAAATTGTCACACAAATGGTAGCAGTGACATCAGACACCTCATGGATGCATCTTTTTTTTTTTGTCTTTCTCTTTCTTTGAGGGGGTTCTTCTTTTTATCTCCAAACCAAATCAAAACTTTATTTCGCATGACAAGACAAACTACAACCTCCAAATACTTTAGGAGAGGGTTATTCAAGCCTCGTTTAAATTAGCATTTCTCATCAACAAAGAAATCAAATTGCATTCATAATAATGAATTTCTGTGATGACCCTGATTACAGGTCCAAGCATAAGCGTGTAAAGCTGGCAGGGGGTTTCCAGAAGGCGTGGACAAGCAGCCAAGCCAGCCATCTGGTATAGGTGCAACTTTATTCGACCCGTTGAGGATGAGTCCCGAGTATACTCAGGCAGGTGTCTATGGGAAACGTGTGTTGTAGACAAAATTAGCCTGTCCTCAACGGGTTAACTTATTGATGGGCACTTAACATTTTGCAGCAAGAAAAAAAAAAAATGAATGACAAATATGTTCTCATGCTATGTTGCTGTACTATGTATCAATGAAAGCGGAGCCAAAAATGTCGTAAAGGGTCATGATGGAACATGTAGTTCGTTGCAAAGAAAGGCTTTTAATATCATGTTTCTTGTTACTGCGACAAAGCAAGTATTAATGGGCATATCAATCAGGTTTCTGACCATAAAGTTGTGTTCAAGTAAAACTGGCATACCAACAAAATATTGTTCAAATGACTCATGAGCACACAAGTTAAAGTCTGGAATTAGTGAAGTTTAAGACTTGTTGAAAAGGAGCATCAAATGTCATTATACGCATGAACAGGCTTTGAAAACACATTGCATGTTACTGAAAAGAATGGGATATTTGGAAGAATGTAGTGTAAGCTTTTTCAGATAAAGTTTCAATGCCTACAATAAGTCATTCCAGTCATAATAGACAACATACAAGTTGATCTGTTAGTCTTAAATGAGTAAGGTTAGTGTAGTATAAGAAATAACAAATAAAAACACATAAAAAATTCAAACAATCTGTGCAAACAGTAACTAAAGTTATGTTTCACACTATGGTCTTGATAATTGTTAATGCTGTATTTCGCATTTTTAAGAGTTTTACAATCAATCAATCTCGTTTTACTGAAACATCAAACAAAATCACAAAACCACACACTGTCAAATGGCAACGTCTTGATGCAATGATCTGACCAATTTTGTTTATAAATGTACACTCTCTAGATAGTCAGCCCAACTCCATAAACAAACACAAACTTCAACGCACCTCCCTGCCATACCCTCCCCGCCTCTCCCCCATTCTCAAAAAACAAAAACCATACAAACAATCACACGTTAAAATGCACAATTAAAACAGTTAAAGGACAAGTCCACCTTCATATACACATGGCTTGAGTGAATGCAACAATATTGGTAGAACACATCAGTGAAACTTTGGGGAAAATCCGACAATCCGTTCAGAAGTTATGAATTTTTAAAGCATCTGCGCAATCACTGCTGAATGAGGAGACTACTACAGTGTATGATGTCACATGCGTACAACGGTATAAGGAAAATAACAAGAGAATTTCACAAAACTTTGTTTTTTGAATAAAGTGCGCATTTCTTCGACTCGTTACTGACATTTCTACAGGGAAATATTATTCCCCTTGCCTTCTGAAAGAGAGAAGTCAAGTGTTCTTTTGTTATGCGAGAAAAGTGAAAATATGTTGAATTTTCTTTATACTTTCTTTATATCGTTGTACTCATGTGACATCACAAGCTATAGTAGTCTTCTCATCCAGCCGTGACTGAGCAGAAACTTCAAAAATTCAAAACTTTTAAACGGATTGTCCGATTTTCCTCAAACTCTCAGTGATGTGCTCTACTAATATTGCTGCATTCACTCAACCCACATGTCTATGAAGGTGAACTTGTCCCTTAATCAATAAATTAATCGAGTCCGGTATCCCAGAGATCAATGAATACGTTCTATCCACAAGTTTTTGGTCTTTTGAAATTTCAGTATAAGAACAACAACAATAACAGAAGCAGCAGCAGCAGCAACAACAACACCAACAGCAGCAAACTATAAACTCCACAGCATCAATATGTACAGCAGTCCCTCAGAATAGTTCTCCCCTACTGTGTAGTGGACCGGACCAAGGTGTTAAACATGGACCTACCCGATTCGGGCCGGTTCATTTCGTCGCAGAGGTGGAGGTCGACCCGCTTGGTGAAGAAGTGGTAGGAGGTCTCCTGCACGTCGTAGCGCTCAAAGAACTGGAGGAGCTGTAGCTCCTTGGAGGTCTTCACGTTGTGGGGGCGGGCCGTCGGGTCCTCCGTGGGCTGGAGCTGGCTCGTTGCCTGGGAAACAGGATGGTGGATGGAGAGATGCTCTATCAGTGGTACAGTGATTATATAACACTGACTGACCTTGAAGGTGGAAGGGATGGATATCTAAATATTTTGCTTAACCCCCAAACACATAACACCACTCAAAGATGGAAGTGTTCATTATGATTCTACTGAGGGCTATACCATTACAAATCCTGTATTCTATCAATAATAAAGCTCTCGGAAGGTCTCCGATGCCAACATGCAGTACCGTATAGTAGTGACAATTGAGACGCAGGTACTTGTACAGAGACAAGTCAATCACTTCTAATACCTCAATACATACAAGATGCAGCAAATGACGGATGTGGAGTATTGCGGGCCCACTGTATTGGTAAAGTGTGGTATTGGAAATACGACTTACATTTACACTCCTGGCAGGATAAAAACTTTATATGATGTGGTATGGCTAAAACATACAATTTACCCTACTGGAATATGGGGTTGGTAGTAAAATACAAATAATTTGTATTGTACCACTTAGTTATCATCCTAACTGAAATTTTTATGGTGGTTTCATTTTTGTGAATTTAGCAAATCGCTTTAAACTGTGAAAATGATAAGCGAGTATAAAATGCACAAAAACAACATTTCTATTGAAAAATATAAATCAATATTTTTGGTCATGTCAGTGTCCTACAATGATGTCGCAAACTGTTGTAGTCTTCTCATTCAGCAATGTCTGCACTGAAACTAAATTAATAATTTATAGATTTTTAATGGATTGTCCAATATATTCAAACTTCACGGATGTGTTCTAATATTGCTGCATTCCCTCAACTCATATTTCGGTTTTATTCTTTGTTGAACATGTACAGAAGTTGATTCCAGCAATTGATTTCTTAACAAGCACACGAGCAGGCCGTTGCTGTGACTCACTTCTCCGGCCGCCTCGGCGTGGACTTTGCTCTGGGCAGCGGCCTTCTGGATGACCGGGTTCAGACTGCGCATATGTAGGATGACCGCCTTGATCTGGGAGTCGGTCAGCACCCAGAGGATGTCGTCCAGCAGCACCTGGAGCCGGGAGGTCACCAGCGAGCAGTCGTTGAGCCGCTTCTTGATGGTGATCTGGATCTGGGTGGGTCAAGGGTCAAGGGTCAAGGGTCATGATGGCAATTCAAGGGAAAAGACAACTTTTGCTCTATTCTCCGGATATTTCGTCTACCTTCGGGCAAACCCTTCTACAGACATATGGAAAAGAAACTCTTACACAACAAAATGAGACTACAAAACTCTGTCAGCATTCAACGCGAGAAAGTATAAATATTGAGAAACTGCATGTCCGTCAACCACAATTTTTTCACATTTACATATTATTTGTTTTCATATTTTCTGGAACATTGGTCAGTATCTTGCAATAGGAGGCACTATACAGTGAATTCTGTATCAACAGAGACTGACTGGGGAATTACCTTCACTTTATCAACAGGTACAGGTATACCTTTAATCTCCTTGACCCCATCCATGCACCCCCTTCCTTAAATAAAAAAAAAAGAAGAGCTAATACACGAAAAATCTAGTCATGAATGAATAATGGAATGAATATGTGACCGGCGACAACGGTTTCAGGCAAAAGTCAGAAATTTTGAAAATTCATTTTTTCACTGAATCACATTGCCCATTTCCTAAGCTTTACATTGATATAAAACACTTGTATTCTTCGGCACCATAAGTGGGCATAGAAAGAGAAACTAGAAATGTCGCTACAGCGACTGGTTATACCCCCGCCAAACAACATTTCATAAGCTTTGGTCAAAACAACATTTCATAAGCTTTGGTCAAAAAACTGAGGAAGTAGTTAAATCCGCAAGATCTTTCCTTGATCTTCTGCCATTAATATGCCGTTACCATGGCAACGTACTTTCGGGTACTGTCGAAAAATGCATCTTGCACATCTACAACCAAAGGCACACATCTGTACCAAGTTTCATGGAAATTGGGCAAAAACTGAGGAAGTAGTTTGCAACACAAAATTTTCCATCATTTTGGCTCATAATATGTGAGCTGTTACCATGGCAACATACCTTTTGTCACTGTCAAGAAATGTGTCATGCTGACCTATATCCTAAGACAAACATTCAATATGAATTCCATGAGAATTGGAAGAACACTGATGAAGCAATTTTGCCATGAAGCATTTTGCCCTATATTTTACCAATAACATGCCGTTACCATGGCAACACACTTTTTGCCACTGCGGAAATATGTGTCTTGCACATTAACATATTCAGATGAACATCTGTACCTAATTTCATAAATATTGATCAAAAACTGTGGGAGGAGTTCGCGACGCAAGATTTGTACCCATTTTTGCCCATAATATGCCGTTACCATGGCAACGTACTTTTGGGTACTGTCAAAAAATACGTCTTGCACATCTACAACCCAAGGCACACATCTGTGCCAAGTTTTATGGGAATCGGTTGAAAGCTGAGGAAGTAGTTCGTGACGCAAGATTTGCAACGGACCGACCGCCCGACCGACCGCCCGACCATCCGCTGATTCCTATATACCCCCTTCAAACTTCGTTTGGCGGGGGTATAATAAAATGCACTTTTTAAGATGTTAGCCTGACAAAATTGCGAGAAAACAGGCTTTGAAGATTCACCTCTTTCTCAAAGACAATGTCGGAGCGGCGATGCGAGGGGAGAATCACCCATCCGTACGATGGTGCCAATCGATGTTAAGCTCCGCCTCTAGCAACCACATCGCCTTCTGATTGGCTCACTGAGAGAGTCAAATTCCCGGGCACCTTCCTCGGAGCTCAGCGTATGGAGCCGAAAAACAATGCGTTTCGCTCAGGTTTGTTTACAGTATGTCTTTCAAGATGGCGAATACGATAATTGCACGTACAGCTGTATGATGTACATTTGTACATGTACATGTGTATTTGGTGCACGCATTACGCAATGGCATCCACACGCCATGACCGTGTGCATGTAACAGGAGCGGTGGCGAATCCACACATTTACAAATCGCGTTTTCACTGTGGTTGATTTGTCTATATCATTGGCGACCCTTTTGAAGGCAGAAAATTGCCAGTGCTGGCAAGGATCACACTTCCTGTTTGTTTTGCTTTTATACAAGACATGCATATGTTGCTTTGTTCGGTGGTGCTAATTAAATCAAAACAAACAAACAAACAAACAAACACGACTCGTCAGTTTGGTGCGATCTTGATGTGTAGTATTTGAATTTAATTATGATGTGACCGCTCCTTTCCTCTCATCTCCCTTACATTTAGTCAGTCTGCTGTCATAATTTTTACTTCATGTACAAGTAGACAAATTTGAAAATATCTAGTTTTCTTTTCACATGGTTATGTCATGCTACATGATTTTTGTGTCACTTCCGTTGTCGAACATTGCGGCAGAATAGTTTGGATAGAAAGCCAAACGAAGAGCACGCACTACAGAGCGAGCGTATTATAAACCAATATAGCAAGAACAATGGAGCATGTAATCGCGCACGCGTGGACAAAGCATTCCCCAAACGCTGCAACTGGTGTCTCCGAAAGCCGAATTATGTAAATGTATGCGACGCACCAGCCAATCGCATGCGAGACCCTGCGCCGTAGCAACGCTTGGGATATTGGCGCGGCGTTCGAAAGAAGCTCGAAACTGACGAGTGCGATCTAACATAGGGTGCTTAAAATTCCATTTTCGGTAGGAAAAAGTTAGTCTTATGCTATGAAATTTAGTGTAGATGTAGAAAACATACCAAAGATTCGATTTCTGCAAAAAACCTAAATCGACAAAAATAATGGTCAAAATCCTTGTACCCCGCCTAGGAGGGAATTTGCTCTTGCGACTTTTGCCTGAAACCGTTGTCGCGGGTCACATATTGCTTTACCAGTAAGTATTCTGCTAGCATTATGAAATTTCCTGCCACCATTCTACAACACTGCATTTTAGATTTAGTCAATTCAAACATGTGGCAGGCGACCGGTAGCTGGTAGAAAAGGGGCAGGTGACCGGTAGCTGGTTGAAAAGGGGCAGCTTTCTTCTCACTCACCCTCCCCTGGTTAGTGATCAACCTGATCGGCGTGGTGGGAGAGCCCGACCCTTTCTCGATGGCATCGACGGTCAGGCGGAAGGTGGACCACTCCACTGCTTTGAAGGTGAGCACCTGGCCGCGGTTCATGTCCTTGATGCGGGAGTACCTTAGGTCAGCCTGCTTCCAGTCCGGTGTGGTGCTCTGTACTACCAGCTGGGCCAGCTACAAGGAGGGTAGGGAGGGGTGACAGAATCGGGTGTGGCACGGATAAACGGAGTGGTGGTAGTGGTGTAAGGGGTAATAGGCAAGCCATCTTATAACAATGCATCTTTGAACATGGCAGAAATGATCATCATTCACACTGAACATCCACTGTTTAATGGTACCAAAACATCAGATGCAATAATAAAGCAATAATACAATAATACATACAATTTCTATAGCGCCGTTCTCCACTTTGATTAAATGCTCAAGGCGCTTTACATGTACATCAAAGCAACAGATTGAAAATACAAGTACATCACAGTAATAGAAGAAGATGAAGAAGCAGAAAAAAAAATGATAAAGCAATAAGCACTGAACATGCAAATATCATTTATGGCACAAACAGTTGAAAGTCCTGCACAGAATTTCTCTCTTAAATAAATTCCATAAACACCATTTGTATTTTCTCTTCGCAGAAATCGTGGCAATCGTAAAGATAATTTATTAGCATGTATTTTCAAGGCAAATACAGACAAACAGTCTTTCCATAGCCTGGACTTCCTTTTCAATTCCACGTTCACACAAGTTGGAAAAAAAATCATAAAGTTCTATATGCTAGTACTTCCCATCCACAACACTGGCAATAAAAGTGTCTCTTCTTTGAACATCTTATGTTCTACACGGTGGAGTTGGTATCATTGACGGCGGGGCTTTCATTCTTGAGAGCTTCAATGCCATACAGACAACAAACATGAAAATATGAGCAACAGTCTGATGAGAAACCACTGATGATGGAAAACTTATCACCTTCTGCCAAGCACAGACTTTAAAGGGGTGAAATCTACTCTATGTCTAACTCAACTTTACTAAACAGTTAAAAAAAAAAACACACAAACAAACAAACAAAAAACATAAAAAATCTATCACATAGAACAGTGAACATTTCATTAAAATTGAGTATAGAGTGGGTTAAAGGGACTGTACAGTACTACTTGAGGTGGGGATTCATGTTTTGAACATTCCTAAGTGAGACAATGAGAAACCTCTTATGAAATATGAAAGAGCATGTACTTTTAAGAAGGATTCAACGTTTATTTGATGAAAATTGGTTTTCAAATGGCTCAGATATCCAAAAAAGTGATGATAATAAAAGGCAACAGGCCATGCCTTTTATTAGGATCTCTTTGTTTCACCTTGTTTTGGGATTTCTCAGCCATTCCCAAACCGATTTTCATCAAATAAACTTTTGATACCCCTCAGAATTGCATGCTCTTTGACATCTCATAGAGTGGTTTCTCAATATCTTGCAAAACGTTAAATGCTAAATCCTCACCTCGACCAGAACTGTACACACCCTTTAATATTAAATACATCACTTGTTATTGTATCACAGAGTTCAAGTCACATGATATGCAAATTAAACTGGGCAATGACGTTATGGCATCACAAGTCTGCTCTTTGCATGAACAAAATCCTTCTTGAATTTTTTCTCTTTTTTGTGTATTCAAATAGAAGCTACTGTATTTAATACCCTGTTGAGGAGTCCCGAGTATAATCCGGGAAGTGTCTATGGGAAATGCATGCTGTAGCAAAATCAGTCCATCCTCAACAGGTTGACATAAAATTGTTTCAGAGTTGTGATGATCTACAATTGCTAACCTATTAAAGGGGGAGGCACTTGCTATTGCCAAATCTGTCATGGAAAAATGATCTGTAAAACTTGATTGGGTTCCATTGTACACATAAACAAAGTATGGAAAAACTCTGAGAGGAAAACCTCATCACCATTCATCTCACTGTCTAGGTACATGCTATTGTGACTTGAGAAAAATCATGGTCAATTCAAAACTTTCATTACTTCCTATACCATAAATGCATGTCCAATCTGGTAAGCTTTCACTCTTCTGTATGAATTCACTCTTCTCATGAACTCTTTCAGCGCCATTGAGGAAAACATTCAATATAAAGTCAACAGGGTATTGGACTTGTGGCCCTGAAGGGGTTAAAGTCAACATGAATAAAGAAACGACCTTTCCTTTAATAGTCTGAATACACCTGTGATGCGGCATTAAAGACATCCGGTAAAACTCCTTCTGTGTGTGTAGAGAGAGGAGACCCAGTTGTTCTAGTACCAGATGACAGACTTCATTGAAGCTGGCACACTACCATCCATCTTTCTCCTGCTCGGAATGAGAATGTTTGCGTGTCGGCAGCGAGAGTACTGCCGGAGGGGTGGGGGGAGGAGCTGGCTCTGATGACTAAATTAGCTCGCTTTACACACACTCGCTCTTGCTCCTCAATTACATTCGGTTCCTCGAGGTGGCGACCTTTTGCCAAGTGCACAATTGGCATATTTGCATCTCGCGGCATGAGCATACACTGAATGCGTCACCATTGCTTCAACCTAAGCCTTCACATTACCACAAGCCTTCTCCTTCTATAAGGATGAGTACACAGTGGGGAATGTGAACCCTTCCCCCACCCCACCCCAATTCCACAGTAACCCCTGTCTACAATAAAAAAAAAAAAAAAAAAATCATATTTCATGAAATGACACTTAGTCCCCCTGCTTTCTGAAAGCAGTTTAAAAAGTCAAATGCTCTTTCATTATGCTAGAAAAGTGAATTTTTGTGAAATTCCCTTTATATTTTCTTTATATTGTTGTCCACACATATGTCATAACCTCTAGTAGTCTCCTCATCCAGCGGTTCCAACACCAAAACTTTAAGAAATCATAACTTTTGCATCAATTGTCCGATTTTCTTCATACTTTCACTGATATGTTCTACTGATGTTGTTGCTTTCACTCAATCCATGTTTCTCTTTGAATTTCGGTTTCCTTTAAGTATCTACCTGTCCTGCAAGAACAGCAACCCCCACCCCACCCCTCCCCCCCCCCCAAAAAAAAAAAAATGTTTATTAAACTCTCTTTACCACTGGTTAATGTACCACATGTAAAGTCAAAGGTATTTTACAACTGTAGTACTCAGCAAGTTAAATCAATTTCTTATCTTTCCTATATTAAGCAGACTCTTTGCAACTGATTGACAAGTTGCTCTTCACCAATATAAATATGTACAGATTAGCTTTTAGCCAGAGCCATGATTATCATATACCAATACTGTACATGACAACAAAAACTTGCAAGAAACCTTCTCATTTGCTTTCCTCACCCCCCACCTTGAAATCTGAGATTTTAATCTATCTTTCACTTTCACTTGACGAGGTAAATGACAGGTGAAGTGTGTCTCAATAACATTTTCACCACAATAAGATACTCTGTAGACTGCAATAGACACAATTCACATCTAAGCACAAGTTCATCGGCTGAGAATGAGAAGGGCATTAAGTTGTCTCAAACACTATGGCCAGAATTCACGAAGGTGGTACAAATGAAACCATGGTTTAAACCATGGACAAAAACCATGGAGCGCCACGTGTCGCATGGAATATTTCTTTACGAAATCAGTCATTTCGTAGATAAAATGATTATTTTGTAATGAAATGACAACATTTTGTAACTAAATGAACATTTCGTCCACAAAGTGATAATTTCGTTACTGAAACGGTCATTTTGTCGACGAAATGACCAACTTCGTAACGAAATATTCCGTGCGACACTTGGCGCTCCATGGTTTTTGTCCATGGTTTAAACCATGGTTTCATTTGTACCACCTTCGTGAATTCGGGCCAATGGGTTTAGTGGCAACTTAACGCCCTTCTCATTCTCACCCGATGAGTTGTACATGTAGTGCGGTTCAGTCAGCGGATGCGCAATTTGTCATGTGCGTTGCCGAAAGAATGCTGACAGTGAGTTAGATTACGGCTTCGTTGTGGCGCTATGCTCTCCATGCTGACAAGAACCTGTATTTCATTTCAAAATGAATGTGCACTGATGGGCTAGCTGATTGATGCATAGTTTCAGGTACATGATAGTTACAGAGTCTCATAAAATGTAATCACCTCATACTGAGGAAGTCAATAGGCCCGTGCACACACAACGAAAATCGAAATTACAATCGCGATCCAAATTTCGATTTTTTTTTCGACCGTTCATACACAAGGAAAAATCGCACTTCGCAGCAAGGAAAGAACGATCAGTGGCCAAATTGCGCATGCGCGAAACTTGCATGACCGAAGACTGACCCCTCGGTCCCAATAATGTTGACGTTCACGCGCTACGAACGATGGGATTAAAAATACCGATTTCCGAATCTCGATCGCGCTCACACACACGACGCTTGGCAAAATAATTGCGATTATTCTGAAAAATCACACTAATAGTGCGAGTTGGATCGTGATTAGGATCGCGAAAATTAGTGAAATTTTTCTGTCCACACTGGAAAAAATTTCAAAATTTTGATCGCGATAAGAAAATCGATTTTTAAATCGCACTTTTTCCCTTGTGTGTGAACGGGCCTAATATCTGCAATTTTTGTAACCCTAAAGCCCCAGTCACACAGACATACCGGATCACCCCGGATCTGATCGGGGGGGATCCGGGAGGCCAACACGGCAACTTTTGGATGTCAAAAACATCCGGCGTCATCCGGGGATTGCCGTGTTGGCAGAGCAATCCGGGATGGTCCATGTGGCTGCCGTGTAGCTTCCGTGTTGATCCGTGTAAGTTCCATGTAAATGCCATGCTGTTCCGGCCTTATCCATGTAGCTGCCGTGCTGATACCGAGTGTACAGTCATCAACGCTTGTCGACGCTCCATCCAGGGCGAAACTATCCCGTAACTCCCCGGATCATCGTGTAGATCCTTGAGGATCTGTGTTTACATGTGACTGGGGCTTTTAATACTAGGGGTTGTTCCCTGATTGGCACGAATGCTAGAGAGCGCTCTTTCGACAATTGGCACAAATGTTTAGAAACTAATTGTTGATGAGTAATGATGACCTAATCCGTGTTGTGCTAACATAGCCTTCTTGTTGGACCGAGGCATACTGCTACACCTGAGGGGCTTGCTGTTTTTAGAACGAGATCTCGTTTGGACGGATTACTACTGAATGCCAATGAAAAATTTTGAAGATATTTAAAATGATCATATTATGTTTCAGCTATTTTTTTGTGTGTGTTTTCAATCTCAAATACCTCAAGTTAATAAAAGTGGGTTTATAAGTTTTTGCACTATAACTCTTCAAATATTTTCATGACTTGTATAATTTCCTGAATATCAAACATTCGCAACAGAAAGAATAAATAAAAATGGGATCATGACAAATGCAGAGCAGATATAAGAGTGACAGAAAAGATAGCACAGTCACTCTTCAATGCGACTCCAATTTGTGATAGAATATTTGCAGAATTCATCATATTATACGTACAACCTGTAGTGTTACAAACTATCCTTCTATAATGCACTCAGACTATTGTCCTACCTAGGGCCATTGCTGGGCATTTGAACTTTCCCTCTGTTTTTTTTTTTTTCTTCATTTTTTTTTTTAACCATAATATTCCCTTCAGTTTGAATTGCGAAATTCAACCTTATGCTTAATTTACAGAAAAGCTAAAAGTTCTACACACCAAAGGCTCCAGGTATGAGAAATTTCTCCCCCCCCCCCAACTCCTTCACCCCCCCCCCCCCTATTACATCTTTGCGACAATTCCATGCACACTGTGAGAGCAAATACTCATTAGTAGTCTACACTCATTTTTTCTAGCACTGATTTGCCACCATTTGAGAGACTTCAGTGCAGTTTAACACTGAGCATTTCTTGAAGTTTCCATATCTTTCTTCTTTTCAGTCACAAGATCACGTTTAAAACGTATGGATGGTAGCCTATGACCTTTCCCTCAATTTAAAGGAAAGCTATCGACCCGTTTTATTGATGAAATGGCATGAGAGCTGTTTGACGACCCCAATTTTCTTCATTTTCCCCCTTTTTTCTTCTTCTTTTAAAGGGATGGTATAGGATTGGTGGAGATGAGGACTGGGCTTTTAACTTTTTGTGAGATACCAAGAAAAACACTTATGAAATAGTAAAGAGCATACCATTCTGAGAGAAATTCAAAGTTTATTTGATGAAAATCAGTTTGGAATGGCTGAGACATCCACAAACAAAGTATACATACAAAGCGATAGTAATAAAAGGTGGGTCCCACCTTTGATTAGGATCACTCTGTTTAGGAAATCTCAGCTAATTCAAAACCTCTTGGAATTACATGCTCTTTCATATTTCATAAGAGGTTTCTTATTATCTCACCAAAAATGTATGAAACCTGAAGTTAAGTCACAACCAAAACTGTATGATCCCTGTAAGAACTGATGGCGAGCAGTTCTTTGAGAACAGTAGTCTATTTTGGAAGTGTGTAAGACATTGGGCTACTATCTCAGATGTGATCTATATTTCACTGAAGTCTTAAATGGAAGGCTATACCCTTTGTGTTTTAATTTTGTTTTTTAAAGGTCCTGTTTACCTTTGGGAACGGTGATTTAAAAAATGTTTAATATTATATATCATTTTTGGTGCATATTTATATGTCGGCCAGTTGTATAACAAAACATCCTACCATATATCTTTTTTTTTTTTTTTTTTTGCAATAAAGCCTAAAGTATAAGGAGATATTACTATTTTTCTCATTAAACAATAACTGTTGATGGTTTAGTTTGGAAACATCTTTGTTATAACTATTGTTCCCATTTTGTTTATTTAACAATACTTAACATCGATTATACTGGTTCAAATTTTTACATTGGTTCTTTCTATCCCTAACTCGCATTTTAGAACTATTTTGGAGAAGTAATGCTGGGTTTTTGCTTCATCTGCATATAGTAAATTATACCTTTAATCATAGCGCATTATTCCCTTTAAATTGTTTGCACTGCAACCTATCACTTTTCCCACAGTAAACTTTACAGGTTTCCTATACATCAAATGGTATGAGAAATTTTTCCCGCCACCTCACTCCTCTCTTTCTTTTGGCAACCACAATGTCTACACTCATTTAGCAATCAAACAGTCTAGATAGTAAGAGTGTTTGGGGCAATCTCACCACCTTGAGAACCCAATTGTATTACAGACCTAAACTTGTACACCTGAGCCTTTACAGGGTCTCTACTTTTCCTGACGCCAAACCACCTTCAAAGAAGCTATGAATTGCAACCTATAACCTTACCCAAAGTTTAAAGAAAGGCTAAACTTTTACATCCACCTAAAGAGTATGAGAACCGTTCTGCCACCCACACCGGTCCCCAAACAACTTTTATAACTGACTAAATGCTCACAGGTGTAATCCAATAGTCGACTCTCCGAGGGCCTTAAGTCAACCAAGAGCCTGGGAACCGAATCTCGCTCGCTTTGTGTCCAACAATCCCACGAGGGCTCCCTACTCAGTCTCAATTCAAGGCTGCACCATCTACACTTTCCATCACCTGCCTACCTGTTTCATAAACTACATTTGAAAACGGTCAGTCTGATTCTAAGCACTATATTCACCCACACACTTATTCACCCATACACTCAATGCCCTAGTTCAGTTTGCGAGGTATTTTACTGGCATTCCATTCAAATATTCACCAAAAGACTTGGCCGTAAAGAAAGTCGGGAAATAGCAATAAAGACATCATAACTGGACAATCCTCCCGGAAGGCAAATCATTACTGTAAAATCAACAAACAATATCATTATCCCTACACAGTAAGAATTAGTATCATGACACAATGCTGCCTTGCCAAACGTTAAGACCATGTGGTCTAGACTGCAGGTTTCCATGTATGCATTAGGTCCTTGGTTCAAGTCCCAGCCCAGCAGTAGTGTCCTTTGGCAAGTCACTCAATCACCTCATTGCTGAGCCTTTTAACCTGTTGAGGATGGGCGGATTTTGCTACTGTAAAAGTGGAAATTTTCGCGGTGTTGAAATTTTCGCGCATTTCGCGCAACCAGAAACTAGCGCGAAAATAAAATCCCGCGAATATTTTTGCCTGCCATATTTTCCTGTGCGTGATGTCTAGATTCCGCGGAATTAAAAACACACGAAACTCTTCTGACCCAGCCAAGCGCGAAAAATTAGTCGCGCGAAAATATCCACTTTTACAGTACTTCATGCATTTCCCATAGACACTTCCCGCGTATACTCTGGACTTGACCTCAGCAGGTTAGAAGAGACTCAAGGTCATTTGTTCTTGTGTGTGTGTGTGTGGGGGGGGGGGGAGCAAGGTCATTTGTTCTTGTGTGTGTGTGGGGGGGGGGGGGGGGAGCCATACCCTACAGTGTAGGCATGTTAACCCATTGAGGATGGTTTGATTTTGCAACAACTTGAATTTCCCATAGAGGCTTGCCCAAGTATACTCGGGACTCGCCTTCAACGAGTTAAAAAGAAGAAGAAGAAAGAAGCCCACTTCACTCCTTTCATAAAGAGCAGGGAGAAATCCCTATAAAGTGGCCAAACACACAAAGACCGGATGATATGACCTAATGGGGTCACAGTCACAAAGCTGACTTTTCACCGCTCTGTCAAACCAGGACCCCGTTTTATCAAATGATAAAATCAATTTTTATTTTCCTTACCACACAGGCTGCCATAGACTTTCAGTTGAAATCAGCTATATAATCAATTTTAACTCTTCATAAAACAGGGCCCTGAGGAAAATGTTAAGAAACTAATAACAATGATAATAACACGTACCAATCAGGGCCCCATTTTATCAAAAGATAAAATCGATTTTAAATTTCCTTACTACACAGGCTGCCATAGACTTACAGTTGAAATCAACTACAAATTTAACTCTTCATAAAACAGGGCCCTGATAAAACAAGAGACCCGCGGGTCTAGCGCTCACCCGAGTATCGCAAGTTCACCTTTCACGCAGTCACTAATCTAAATTATTCACAGCTCTACTAAAATTTGACCAGGCATTCTCAAGTAGAAGATGAAAATGTACAATAAGGGCCCAAATGTTTTAAGATTCCTTAATTTGGGGGGATTGGGGCCCCCTGGGACCCTCTGGGTGGGGCATGGTAGGGTGGGGCATGGTGCCCATTTTGATAAATTGAGATCCTGACCCCCTAGGGATGCTACCTGCGAAGTTTGACGAAACTCCATCATGAGGTTTTTAGGAAGAAGATGAAAATGTACAATTCAGGCCCCCATTGGGACCTTCCCAACCCCCCCCCCCCTGCCCCCGAGAGGGGCACCCCTGGATCTGCTATGAACAAACTTGAAACTACAGTCATTAATGTGCTCACTCAAAGTATTATCTTAGCTCTATAACTTCTGATTCTAGAGAAGATTTTTAAAGATTCCTTCATTTTGGGGGGTTTGGGCCCCCCTGGGGCCTCTGGGTGGGGCATGGTGCCCATTTTAACAAATTGAGATCCTAACCCCCTAGGGATGCTACCTGCCAAGTTTGGTGAAAATTGGTTATGGGGTTCTCAAGAAGAAGATGAAAATGTACAATTTAGGCCCCATTAGGACCCCTCCCCACCCTCTCCCCTGGGTCCCAAGGGGGGCACCCCTGATTCTGCCATGAACAAACTTGAAACTACAGTCATCAATGTACTAACTCATAGTATTAACTTAGCTCTATCACTTTTGGTTCTAGAGAAGAAGATTTTTACAGATTCCTTAATTTTGGGGGGTTTGGGCCCCCCCTGGGGGCCCCCTGGGTGGGGCATGGTGCACATTTTAACAAATTGAGTTCCTAACCCCCTAGGGATGCTACCTGCCAAGTTTGATGAAAATCGGTCTTGGGGTTTTCAAGAAGAAGATGAAAATGTAAAAAGTTTACGCACGACGGACGCCGGACGAAGGGCGATCGCAATAGCTCACTTGAGCCTTTGGCTCAGGTGAGCTAAAAAGTATTATGGATCGAGATACAGCATACAGGAATGGGTGTTTGGCTGCCCATGTATTTGTGTGTGGGATTCTAAGTAATGTTTGCATGTTCTGTGAATGACATTATACACCTGTTGTTACCATGGCAACTCACAAGGAATCAAGAGACATACCTGTATATCTGCATGGAAGGTGTCCGACTTGAATTTGCCTGTGATAGAGTTGACATGGACGAACATTCCATCCACAACTCTTTCCGGGAAGCCATATTTACTTGGAACTCTGCGGAGCAAAAAACAAGATGCGGCCAGGTTAACTTTTTAACAAAAGATGACTTTCAAATTGTTAAGAGCAGAAGTTATTATGGAAAATTACCTAGATAGAGAAATGCATAATCAACCAATACCAGGAAAAATAAAAGGGTTGTTGGAAATGATGCAATAGCAAGGATTCAAGTTTTAAAGATGAAAAACAACGTTGGTACATTTTTCAAAAGACAAAACAAGAGCTCCATCCATTTGTCTAGAGCAAAGATGCAAGCTAGCAATTGTATATGCCATATATTTCGCAAGTCTAAATTTTCGCGAATCGGGAATTCCGGATGATTTTGTGAGTGGTTAAATTCACGATCGTGGAGTCCTGTACTGGACAGAGAAATGTGCGTTCACATTGGGATCAGAGTCAATATTTTCGTGTGTCTTTAATTTTGCGAATAGCACCTGATTTGCGAAATAAACACCTTGCGAAATATTTGGCATATACAGTATTCTATCATGCATGTTCATGAGGTGGTTGCAACAGGGTGAGTTCAGGGGCCAGTAATATGTCACTCTATGATACATCAATTGCATCTACTGACGCATGGTTACAGAATGTCAACCCAACCCAGCAAAAGATTGCACAAATGTTGTCCTGTTGTGAAATCATATCTACACAAGAATTTTTTTGATGAAAATAGTGGCTATTATAATTGTTTTATGAGTGGTGTATCTGTCATGAAGCAAAAATAAGTTCCTTACTCACTGGTACCCTATAAGTAACACAACAGTCACAATGATACATGTAGAAACATGACATCAAAATTACATTAATCATCCAAGGCCAAACATTATTAAATTTCATTGAAATTGCATGGAAATATATTGCTGAAGAGACTCTAGGAAATGACATGAGCAAAAACAAAACAAAACGAAACCTAGCACCAATAAAAAAAAAAAAAAAAAAAAAAACCTGGACACTTCTCACTTATTATGAGTTACAGCTGCACATAGCTCCTCTGTACAAATGATATGAAACCAGCTGTGTACAGCCTGGCTATTACAACAAAGACCTATAAATACTTTGATTTGTCATTCACTAAAATACACTTGCACATTAAATACACTAGTGTACGTCAATACATGATGTATCATGCACTGTAACCAGACTTGGGTTGTCTGGCTATAGCACTGTATCTAACAGCTTCTGTTCAAGGCTGACATATTTATTTTTTCATTCTAACTATGTTGCATTCATCATTCCATGAAACAATGATCACTGTAAAAACTGGAAATTTTTGCGGGCATGAATCTTTCGCCGATTTTGTGAGGAGCCAAGATTTGTGAAAGTTACATGCTGCAAAAAACGCTGTCAGCTCGAACTCACTGAAGTTTCATGCCATGAAATGTATCTGGTTTTGTTTTACAATACAGTTCGACTTCGATTATCCGGCCATGTCGGGACTGGCTCTCATCCGGATAAGCGAAATGGCTGGATATGGGAGACACAATGTTAATGTATATAGCTGCTGTCCAAGCTGCCGTCCCAGTCCACTGGCAGCTAGGCAGGTAGCATACCCCGGAACGGTGGTGTAATCAATGCTAGCCTGCGCCAAATTGTAGTCCCTTCTTCACAAAAATAAAGTATATCTTTATGCGAAAATCATACATGTTTTACCTCATGATATTGAGAAACCTATCATGCACATCTTATGAAATTAGTGAAATAGATCCATGAAAAGATGTTAAAGTCACTGTTTTTTCTCAATTTTTGGATGAAAAAAAAAAAGTCGTTCACTGCGTGAACGCGTCCGGATAATAGAGATTTCCGGAATAAAAGGAGGCCGGATAATCGGGGTCGAACTGTAATGCAAAAAAAAAGATTGGAAAAAAAAAATCAAAAAGACAGAAACATTGAAAAAACACAAGGGAGGGGGGTGGACAGAGAAAGATACGTACGACTGGGCAGCTTGTTTGGATTCCGACGCTGTCTTCCTCAAGTCTCGACAGGTTTCCATCTCCAGCTCCACTTGGTCCAGATACTGAATGAAAAAGAGACAAGACTCCAAACATTGCTCAGCTAATTTATGCAAATTTATGCACACGTTGTTCACAATTTATCCGTCATGCCACTCTGAAGCTAGTCACAGATCTCTGACTAGCCTGTCCCTTTTAGACGGAGGGGGAACTTCCTGAAAATTTAAGTGTGGGTTTGTGACTGCAAGAATGTTTTGTGAAACACTCAGTGGAATAATCCATTCAGAAGTTATAAATGTCTCGAGTGCTGGATAATTCCAAGTACAGCCCTCTCTACATGAAATTTCTCATTAAAAAAAAAAAAAGAAGTAAAATATGAATAGAATACTGGTGTTAAAATGCTTTAAAGAATCCAATAAATCTTCATTCATTCCTTAAAGGAGGGCACATTCCCTTAACTTGTTACTAAGATGTTTTGTAACAATTGATAATATCTTCTTTGTAATCACATCACACAAAAATCAGTGACATTTAGAAAGGTTTTACTATCATATTTCTCCTTCTTCCCCTACATTTCACCACCCAATCACTTTGAAAAGCTGTCATTATTCCAAGCATATGTTGTATTGACTTTTTTTTTTCTTCTTTAGGAGGAATTCCCCTTTCATCTGAAACTAATCAGAATTAAAGGTTAAAGGTCCCATAGTAATATGAGTTAAACTCACCAGACAAATTGGATGTGTTTTCAACTTGGTCCATGGAATCTGTAACGAGAGCAGAGATATTTCCAGAGTCAGATCATATCAACCAGCACAAGACCGGCCATCTGAACAATTGATTGGTACTGCACAGTATTTCACTCTTGCCTCTGGCTACAAAAAAAAGGTTCAACATCAAAAACAAATCATTTTGACTTTTATTGAAGTTTCTCAGAGGTGCTTAAAGCCTAACCTATTTCTACCAAATATGCAACAGGCAATACAGTTTTTAGTACATTTTACCAAGTGAAATTATACATGTTAGATAGTTTCACAAATTTCATCTTTTCACAAATATCTGCATCAAATTGCAAGACCGAGGTGCTCATCACATACTGTACATTTTACCCAGTGAATTTTCTCACCATATGTAAGATGGTTTTTACAGCTGTCATCCTCTTACAAATATCTAATTTCAGAAACTTTGTCATGCAGAGTGCTGCTTTGAACAATCAAAGCAAGCATTACTGGACAGATGTTATTGTACAATCTAAATTTTTCACAAAAAATAAAATGAAAAATGGATGACAGAGTACTCACATATAATGCATTAAAAATCATGTTATGAGTCTATGGGCCTGTTTCAGAAAGATTGATCATATTAAAAAAGAGTGATCTTTAATACCATTGATGCGATTCAAAAAAAAAGTTATGCTCAATCTGCTATTAAATCTGTGCTTAAAATCAAGCATACAGTGTAAGTATCTTCATGACATACAACGTAGATAAAGTTTACAATCAATATTGATCTTACGCTGGATCCGCTGAATTATGCTCAAAAAAGCAAGTGCATGATCAATCATAACACTTTAATAGGAAACAGGCCCCATAAATGGTAAAATCGTATATTCTCATAATCTAATTTGTACAACTTCCAGCAAAGAAAACAAAAAAAGGTACATCACATGGGAGACAAACTCAAGAGATGACCATCATTCCTCAAGCCTGACATGGTTGTAAAGCTTTATCAAAGAGGGGGAAATATCTATAGGAAAGAGTCTTGGATTTATTGCATCTTGCATTAATATCAGTTGCCATGGTAATAACTGAATATACCTGCAGTCGATCTGCCGCTGCTCTCCTATAACTATAGCGATGGCAATTTTTGATTGAGCTGCACCGACATGTCTTTGATAAATTCATTTCATGCACACTTGTGATGATAGACCTGCGGCTGCTCTTCTGTAACTATAGCAACGACAATTTTCGAACGAGTTGTATTGACAAGTCTTTAACTTTCATGCAATGCACATTTGTAATGATACTTAAAGGGTGTGTACAGTTCTGGTCGAGGTGAGGATTTAGCATTTAATGTTTTGCGAGATATTCAGAAACCCCCTCTATGAGATGTCAAAGAGCATGCTGTTCTAAGGGGTATCAAAAGTTTATTCGATGGAAATCGGTTTTGAAATGGCTGAGATATCCAAAAACAAGGTGAAACAAAGAGATCCTAATAAAGTTGTGGCATGTCGCCTTTTATCATTAGCACTTTTTTGGATATCTCAGCCATTTGAAAACCAATTTTCATCATATAAACGTTGAATCCTTCTTAGAATTACATGCTCTTTCATATTTCATAAGAGGCTTTTCATTATCTCACTTAGGAATGTTCAAAACATGAATCCCCACCTCAACCAGTACTGTACAGTCCCTTTAATGTCACTTGATCCTATATTTGTCTCAAGGACTTTGGGCAGTGTGTAACCACGCTTTGGGGGTATTCTATGCCAATCTGCACTTATACTCACAGCACAGAAAGGGATAAAATGCTTGAAAGATTCTATGTTATGAATTCATACTGCCATGGCACAGCTGCAAGTTAGAGGTTGAGGTAGAGGTAGGTTAGAGGTATAAACCTTTAAGTGCAATCTTATGAATACACTGCATGTCCACAGTTCATCCTGTAGTATGCTGCTTTGAAAACAGAAAGATCGGAGAAGTAGGCCTCGTTTTATCAAAAGATATGATCGATTATAAATTTCCTTACCACACAGGCTGCCATAGACTTAGAATAGAAATCAACAATTTTAAATCAATCAGAACTTTTTGTAGAGCAGGGCCTTAGATTGGTGGAAAAATTAGAAGGAAAATCAGACACACACAAACAAAGTTATGAGCTGATTTGGTATAGTTTTAAAAGAGTATTAAAGACAAATTTGCATCTCTGCTTGGTGTTGGTGTTGAGCAGGTCTCCATTTGTTTTGCACACAAATTTAAATAATTTCCAATTTTCTCAAATATTTTGAAACTCTATATACAGAACTTATCTGCTGCACCTTTTACTCTTTACATATCAAGGGCAAATCTGTTTAATACACAAAGAAAAGTTTTCCCATGAGAAATAAAACAATTTGTGACTTTTTGTGTACAAACAGAATGGAGAGTTGCTCAACATCTATACATCTATGTCATACAGATTTTTCAATTTGTCTTGCTCTCTAAACTTTGAAGGCATAATTTACCATTTGCAGTTGGAACAAAAAAAACCAAGCATTAATGCTTCAAAATACAGTTCGACCTCGATTATCCGCCCTCTTTTTATCCAGAAATCTCTATTATCCGGATGCGTTCATGCAGTGAAGGACTTTTTTTTTTTCCATCCAAAAATAGAGAAAAAACAGTGACTTTCATGGATCTATTTCACTAATTTCATAGGATGTGCATGATAGGTTTCTCCAAATCTAATGAGGTAGAGCATGCATGATTTTCATATTATAAAGATATACTTTATCTTTGTGAAGAAGAGACTACAATTTTGCGCAGGCTAGCATAGATTACACCACCGTTGCAGGGTACACTACCTGCCTAGCTGCCAGTACACTGGGATGGCAGCTTGGACGGCAGCTATATACATTAACATTGTGTCTCCCATATCCAGCCAATTCACTTATCTGGATGAGCCCGGTCCCGACATGGCTGGATAATCAAGGGTGAACTGTAGTTCTGAAATGTGAGCTAGAGATAGAAACTACCATGTAAAAATTTGAACCAGTACCAACCGATGTTAAATATTCTTAATGTAAGTGTTTTCTTGGTATCTCGCAAAGAGCTATAAAATGCCCAATTCTCATCTCCACCAATACTGTACCATCCCTTTAACAGTTCATAACTTTTTTTGAGTTTAATTTTTTCCCCAAATTTTCTCTGATCTACTCTGTCTGATTTTTTTTTTCACTCAAAGCAACAAAATATCTACATGGAACTCCTTTGACGATAACAAGAGGATCACATACTGATAGTAAAACTTTGACACAAAAAACTGTCCAGCAATAACAAAGAAAACGCAACCACTCACTGGAGTATAAAGTCCACTATCTACACATATAAGTAGTTAGGTCAACAGGTGTGCAGCAAAACCCACTGTATGTATACAGACATGTTTGATGCATGGTACATCTGTACGTATTTAAAGTGTTGTCTGCTATGGCCAAATAACTACGTCTACACGTCCGAGTAGTAATAAAGTCAACAAATACACATACATAGTATATGTGTCACTGATTTACTACAGCGATTACGATGGCAGAGTTTGCTCAGCAAATTTCTGAAGCATGCTACTTCTTATGACCTCAAGCCATTCATACACGTACATGCCTAGATACTAATAAATGACAGAACTAGCGGTGTGCAATGACCCATTTTCAATCATTGTCTGTTCTATTAAAAAGGTTAATATCTCTATTGAATACTCACAACAAAACCATATTTCTATATACACAATTTATAATCTCAATAAAAAAAACATATCTATTGGTATTTCACTCTGCATGCATGATTGAACATGTTCATAAAAATACGCCTTACCACAGCCTGAAAAGTCCCACGGCTGATCTCACCAATCCCATCCCCCCCAAAAAAAACAAAAACAAAAACAAAAACAAAAACAAAAACAAAAACAAAAACAAAATGACGAAAACTTAATACTAGACATGGAAAATGTGCTCACTCTAACATCATAACTACACTGTACAGAACTCTTGCTGTGCAGTCTAGTAAAATTCACAATTCTGTGTCCTTCATCTCTTTACATCTCTGATGTAAGGCTCTGTGAAACCAACTTTTAGTTTGTAATTGAGTGCTATACTATACAATATGTAATTACAGATGTATTGTCAAATTTGTTATTGTGTCTTATCTACTGCCCCCTAGGATTGTTAATATATTTATCCTTCATACCATCTACTTTGTGTTTTTCAACATGCAGATAATGACCACTAATAACACCAGTCATTCCCATAATCATTTCAGAGAGTTCAGAATCTCAGCATAAATTGAGATGCTTCATGCATCTGGTCATGCCAGGTATGACTTGTCATGGTCTGAGTTTTATCATTTTCTTTAAAAGCACAAATTCCAGTATAGGGTAATATTTTTGGATTTAAACAGACCACACAACCAACAAAACAAGAACGGTATCTATTCAGCATTCTGACTAAAAGGCAAAGAGCAGCAAATGCAGACAGTAGCTACTAGATTGCTGAATTATTTCTTATTTCACTTGTGTGAGTGCTTTGTTTAATTTTGCTTCTTTTTTTGTTATGAAATTTAGAATAACCCTTTCCTTTAATCCAAAATTCCCAGAAACCACATTATTTCTGTAGTTTGATGCTATACTACATCTCTTCATGATTAAGTTCTTCACTGAAATTGCAGGGGAATATTAAGGTATATTACAAATTTCTCTTTAATTCTACTCTATGTTGGTCATACATCATAGAATTACCTAATCAATATTAGTTGCAAAACCTTACAAACCTCAAGATTATAAATTACTCAATTCTTTTAATCTAAGCTTGGCAACACATTTCCGAAGATAACAGTTTATGTTTGCATTTCAAGTTAGAAAAGTTTTTTTTTCTTTCTAATTTTGTGCAGAGTTAATGAATTAAACCAGTTCCTTCTAATAGTTGTTAAAAATAAGATGACATAGAGCTTGGCATAAAATGATAATTTCTGCAGCGACAGTCCCTCGGGACTTGGTGAGGTTACAACTTTTCATTGCAACATCAACCTACGCATCATTGCCATGCTTTAATCTCCGGCGAAATAATGGCAGGTTAAGGGCCAATTCCACTTTTGATCAACGAGCAAGCTTGGTCCATTGGGATCGGAGGACTATGCGAAGGTATATATTACGTATGGAATTGAATGTCATCCCGTAACTGCACGGCTGACTGCAAAAGCAGACAATATATCAAATGATGTTATTAACCACCTCAGAACCAAAGCTCTGAATCTAGCACTGTCATCCACTACAGTCTGGTTGTCATTGGTAATGAGAGAAGTACACAGCCATTTCTTCCCGTAAAAGGGTCGGTATGGGGTTTAAAGGGCAAGTTTCCCTAGAGATACATGTATTGTATGTTTAGGGAATGTTTTCTATGAACCACATCAACTGCTCTTTCGATGTCCAATAAAAACATATATATGTATATTCATACATTTTAGAATAAATTTATCCATGTTTTTCTGCCACAAACTTACTACACACACATATGAACATGTTTGGACATTTTTCTGCCAAATAGAAAGAATCGCTCTAATTGAAGATAACTACCTCTTTTGAAGTATGACAGCATTCTTGCTGCACTAATGCCCTTTGACATAATATATCTATGTCATAATGTATTTATAGTGTACTTTCATTATTGCACATTTTGTGAGGCACCTGATTTTTGAAATATGGAAAACACACAAGAAAAATCTGCCTTTGAACTGTATTGATGCAAATATGCAAAATATATCGTATCCAAAATGAAAAAAAAATCCATATTTTGCTTATAAATGAAAAAGAGGATGACATATAAACTGTTTCTTATTGCATTCCGAATGATGACAACTAATTTTACAAACTTAAGAGATATAGTGATAATCAAACTTTTTACTCTGAATGATACACTTGTTGTCACCATCAGAACAGTACTGATGATAATATATAAAAAATTATAACAAAGAAAATAGAATAATACGGAAATGGTAACAATATTCCCATAGCCCATCAATTGGCTCTCAAAGGTCTTTTAACGGTGCATTGTGCGAACACGGATGAACAAGCAGTATACTTTGACAGAAAAAGAAAATGATTGTGACGATACACAAAAGTTATATTATATCCTAAGAATTAGATCACTAGTCTGCCAGTAAATGGCACAGATATGATATACCAACGTTTCAAAGGTAGAATACTTATTTAGACACAAGGTTGCATTAACACTACAAACATTCTTTCCAGCAACAGCACTGCACTAGACATCAGCAGGAATTTAGATTATGGTGCTCATAGGGTTAAACTGAAAACCCAAACAAGTATCACTTATCTCACCATTACTTTAAAACTATCAGGAAATATTCACAGCACAGCTTCCAAAAACTCGAACCCCCCGACCCATCCATTTGCACACAGAACACACCATGACGGGGAAAATTCAATCAATACTCAATGATGAAATTTATTGGTCGAATCGGCAGCTGCTGGAATGGAGGGATCAGTGTAAGGTGAGCGGTTCGGGATGCCACTGATGAATGAAGATTACACCGTAATGAGGTCGCCTCGCAAAGACTCACGTCGTAACAAGTGCACGTAGGTAGAGACTACACTTACTGTACGCACTAGAACAATAAAGCTACTGGTTTCATTAGCTTCGCTGAAAGGCATCAGCTGGGCTGGTGGTATCAAATTCTTCCAGCCCCTGGTTCATGATGCGTACATTGTACATGAACAATCAAAACAACAAGCATTCACATGTACATCCCATATAGGTTTCTCGCAACAGTCAACAGACTTTTCATATTCATTATGCCTGCAAACGGATGGTATAATTGCGGTTTAGATGGGGGATTCAGATTTTACATTTTTGCCAAATGGTTAGGAATTGCTTATGAAACATTAAAGAGCATTCAATTCTTACAGGAATTCAAAGCTTATTTGATGAAACCTGGTTTTGAAATGGCTGAGATATCAAAAAAACCGGGTAAAACAAAGTGATCCTAAAAAAAGGTGGGTCCCACCTTTCATTAGGACCTCTTTGTTTTGTTTTGTTTTGTTTTTGTTTTTTGATATCTCAGTCATTTCAAATCCAATTTTCATCAAATAGACTTCAAATTCCACTTAGAATTGTATGCTCTTTAATATTTCCTAGAGGTTTCTCATCTCAAAAATAAAAAATAAAAAAAAGTTGGAAACCTGCAGCCCCATCTCAACCAAAACTATACCATCCATACTGACATATAATTGTGGAAATTCCTTTTTTTTTTTCCATTGCTTAGCACTGAAAGCATTTTGATTTTTTCCCTTTATTTTTACTGCCATACGTATACTACACTTTCATTTGTGGCTCTCACTAGTATCAGTCATGGATGTGATGGCACACATTACGAATTTGTATTCATACAGGATACATGAATACCATGCTTATCTCAGTGAGTTTGAAAGCCAACATGCCAGGACTTTATAAAATGGAAAATTATTTTTTTCACTCAAGTGTAAAGTAAGTCTACAAACTGGCTTACAAATTTCAATCTGCTCTCAAATGAATTTCATCATGAGTGCGCTGTTAACTCGCTGTCATGCATGTACAGCTGCGGTTCACGGTACCAGCGGTGTTTGATAACACGGCAAGGGAGGCACGCTGCGGCAGGCAAAAAATGCTCATTACGACCCGCGGGCCACCCATCGCATTCATAATTGGGACAAAAAGCAGACATCACATCGGGCGACACATGACAACATTTTCTCTTTTTCTTTTCTTCAAATTTCTAGTAAGAAATCTGCATCAAACCCCAAGAGACTGTAGTACAGTTGAACCTCTCGTATCCGGACAAGTCAGGACCGGGGCTCATCCGGATAAGGGATTTGGCCGGATACGGGAGACTCAATGCTTTATACATGTACATATACGTACTGATGTAGCCCATTGTAGTACCACATGTAGTAATGTGCATACTGCAACCTTTTCATTGTTACACTCAGTAACAGACCCCAAAATAGAGGTGTATGCTAATGTTGGAAGTAATATGTAATTCATGTGTGTTTGTGTAGGAGTTCTCGAGGAGTTGGAAATCCCCCTTTCCTCCCGTAATTATTAAAAAAAAAAAAAAAAAAAAAAAAAAAAAAAAAAATCACGGCGAGATTGCGTCCGTATAATAGAGAGATCCGGATAAAGGGAGGCCGGATAAGAGAGGTTCAACTGTACATCTGGACAGGAAGCTACAACACACCGTCGCTCTATCATCTGGATACAGTGTGTTCATTTTGATCTACCTGTATCCCTACATTGTACATTCAGTGTGGACCACACTCTTGTGATATAATCCATATATGTCTGTAGCAGTCTCTCCCTCTCTCTCTTTCTCTTCTATCTATTGATCTGTGTATTTGTCTGTACCTCTTCATGGCCCAAGGCCTACCCATGACATTCATTATTTGGGTGAATAGATAATATGTTA
The DNA here is from genome assembly GCF_964275005.1 of Diadema setosum. Taxonomy (NCBI): domain Eukaryota; kingdom Metazoa; phylum Echinodermata; class Echinoidea; order Diadematoida; family Diadematidae; genus Diadema; species Diadema setosum. The sequence continues at coordinate 5,518,948 of NC_092696.1, read as the reverse complement.
GGAGAAACCACAGCGTACTCTCACTCACTGCTTCTTGGACATTCTCTACAATTTAAGAAAACATGTATACTGTACTTGACTGCAAAATGCACATTCTATCCATCTCTCTTATCCCTTTCTTTCTCTTTCTTTCTATCTCCCTTCTCTCTATCTCTACTTCCATTCCTTTCCCTCTTTTATCTTTCTATTTCTATCTCTATATATATCTCTCCTTCTATCTTTCCCTTCTATCTTTCATCTCTTTCCTTAGGCCAAGTAAAAAAAGAAAGTAGTTTCTCGTCCGGGTTTTTTGAGCAAGGCGATGAGGGAGGTCCTTACTATTTGATATCTTACTATTTTTTCGAGGATTGTCAAAATGTAAGTAATATGTGTTTCTCGTCCGGTAATTCTGAGAAAGGTAACGAGAGAGGGCTTTACTATTTTCTATATCCAAATTATGAAATGAAATATCACTCTGGTAGCTGTGTTATGAGAGACCAGGTCCCAAGTGTATGTCTTGCCTGCACTCTGTGCATTTTCAAACAAATAAATATAAAGTACCATACTTGAAATGAAACTTCATGCATGCAGAAATACATTTGCTTTTTCTTTCCACTACAGATGTCAAGGGAAAATGACCATCTTAAAGCTGGTATTTAGTGTTGTAATGGCATTTCTGATACCAGTGTACTTGCAATTCTGATGTATTGTGCTATTAATTGTAACAGGTATAAAACATGTCTTTCAACAAATGTACGACTGAAATAAATTCCATGATAAATTCCATGATATTCAAAACACTGCTTTATTTATCATTGGTGTTTGTGACTTTTTGTGTCCACATAGCTGGTATGTATCTGCATTTCTTCACAGTATATTGTAGCACATTCAACTGGAAACTGGCTTGTACAATTGCAGATGGATGTCAAAATGATACTGATATGGCATTATAGCATTAAACATTTAAAGATGTTTCTTCATGTTCTAAAAAGACATTTGATAATCACTCATCATTTGGATGATGAATGATTGTATACCACACTACAGATGATACGACTCACGGCCGTGTCCGTGAATTTACATCGTAAAGAAAAGTATCCCGCAGAAATACGAGACAAACCAGAATCCGTGGAAAAGTTATTTATTTTGTAGATACACCCATTTAATAATTCCACATTTGCTGGAAAAGCGCATTCATTTTATCTTCAAAATATAACAATACAGTACATCGCCGTCAGATGCAACGTTACAAAAGCAGAGTGTACGAGCCTCTACACAGCTACAGACACGCACACTTTGCCAATAAACGGTGCGGCACGGCCACTGCATTTCTATACCGTACCTTCCGACACTGCACGCACATGCACATAGTCACAATGACAGGAAAATGTAAACAAACTCCATACAATCCTCACAAGCATTTGTACAGTACAATTCATCCGCTTAAAATATGAGAAACGGGGAAAAATACGAACAATGCGCGAAATACGCGTGGAATATCAGCGATTGTTCGCAAAAATGTTGCCGCTATCGCGTTCACGACGTACCGAGTGCGCTGTACATCACAGCCCAGACCAGCCCGCGGCCCGCCCATCCAACTACAGTTCGACTGCTTTGTGGAGCAGTGTGAAATGCATGCGTTATTACATACGCACTACAGATGCTACAGCTGTACTACAGCTAAGTAGAGGACGCAAGGCGTAATTAGAAACGAGACATCACCATTGGTAGGTGAATGTTATTGTCAATTTCTTTTTTCGGCGGCCGAAAAAATAGTAAATATCAAAAAAGTCGATTCGGCAACTGAAAATCGATGCGGGCGGGGAGCGGGCTGGGACGAGAATTATGAATTTCTTGGTATTTTCAGCGCCATTTTGAAAATAGTAAATAGTAAAAAAATTGATGCGGCGGCCAAAATCGATGCGCACGAGGACGAGAAACTGGTTTCTTTTTTTACTTGGCCTTATATCTATTCCATTTTTCTCACATTATACTCCTTATCTTTGATACTGTAAAACAAGGAATGTTCGCATGCATTTGAATTTCATGAATTTCGTGAGCGCCAAGATTTCTATAGCGAAATTGAAATGCATGCAAAAGTTCTTGTCTACATTGTATGCATTGGATGCAAGAGGCAATTCGTAGAAAATTTCATGCCACAAAAAAGGCCATCGGCTCCATTTCGCGAAAATTTTGTGCCGCGAATATATCATGTTTTACAGTATATTTCTTTCTCTCCCTATATATCTCAAACTCTTTTATCTCAAACTCTACCTCCCTCTCTTGTCTTCCCCCCCCCCCCCACAATCTCTTCTTTCTCTCTCTTCTTATGGCCTAAGGGCCTACACCATGGCATTCATTATTTGGGCTAGTAGACTCGATGCATTGTGAGAAACAAAGCATTCCCCTTATGACTACTACTTTGACATTTGCAATACTACAAAAGAAACGGGGACACAGAACTGCATTGCCACCGGACATTTGGTTTGTATGTATGTATGTCACATGTATGAACAAAAATGTTAGTCATCTGTCTGTCTGTCTGTCTCTCTCTCTCACTGGCGTTCTCTCTCCTTGTGGGGGAAAAAAAAAATCTATGCCACTCTTTGTTAGGGCGAATAGACAACACATTGTTAGAAACACAGCCTGCCTTCAATACTTGAGATGCAACTTAACTCTTTCATTACTCATACAACAGTCTTTCATTTTATGATATGAATTGACAATGCTACAGTGTGTATGCCTAATGGATATATATCTTTATGAAATTAAATCAAATTGGATTCATTCATACATTTACCAGATTTACAAAATCATATACAGTGTATATCTATGCAATATATCCCTCTCTCTCTCCCTCTCTTGGTTAACTGTCTGTCCACCTGTCTGTCTGTCTGTTTATCTGTCTGTTTTGTCTCTCAATATGGCTAAATGGCTGCTGACAGCATTATCTTGGCAATGGAGATAACACACTGTGAGAAGAAACTGGGACCATGTACGTATAGTACATAACCTGAATTGAGCACACTCCTATCGTATCTCCCTTCTTTCAACACAAACACATTTCCTTCAGATTACATTATCTACAGAATCATAAGTATAAACACTATATAGCTATATAGATTTTTAAATCATTATTCCATAGCCAAGTATCACAATTTTCTGCAATTTGGATTACTATCTGATCTCGATCAACACTCAATCATAACTCAACGGCTTAAACACCCATGTGTTCTGATCAGCTACAGCCATGATTTATCATGCCTAGGGCCCCCAAAGGAATCCTTATCTGTGTCAATTTAAAGTGTGTGACGGTACATGTGTAGGTATGCTCGCTATGTAGAAAGTCCAAACATCAAAAATTCTAGTTTCAAAGATCTATGATATGACAGAGTGTGTAACACTTCACTCTGACAGTACATGTAGCCTAGCTTACAGACTTTTGAGAGTATAAGTCTCATATAAACATTGTATCCATCTTCCTCTTAATATCATAGCCATACACTTGTACATGTGTGTAGGTTGCAAACCTATCCATGTTTTTATAGTGTGTAACTTCACCAAACCCCAACATTGGTGTTTTGGGTTTTTTTCAAAGCCAAAGCTAAAAAACAATACTTAACATTTTTTTTTAATACATAGTCATGCCACAAAACACCTGTACATGTGACTGTGTATTACGTACATTGTATGTGTCCTTATTATTCAGACAGATAGCATTGAGCAGTCCAGAGCTTTGCAATGATGCAATGTAATGCTCACACCGACTGACAGATTTTAAATCCAATAATGGGTCATGATGGCCCACTGGATCTATACTGTATGTGGGGAGAGCTTTGGGATTTGTTTCCCTGAAGTATGTGGGGGGTCACTATTCATGGGATTATGCTGCATTCTTTCTAATGCAGCAAGGTGAAAGCTATGATAAAGGTATTGAGAAAAAAAAGAAAGAAGAGAGTTTCATTACATAACATCTAACAATACAGTTTGCCTTTAAATTTGCCGTAAGTAGAGTTTCAAGTATAATGTATATGAGCCTCCTTTTTTTTTTTGGGGGGGGGGGGGGTGGTGAAAGTTAACAGAAATACTTCCAAATGCAGAGACAATAACCCAGAACATACTTTAATATGGTATCTCATTGATTTTTTTTTTCCAGTGTATGAAATAAAGCCAGAACTCCCACTCTAACAACTGACTTTCAGCAATTGTAAAAAAATCTTCCACTGTTTAAAATGACAATGCACATCAATGAAGAATGTCAAACACAATATGACAGGTAAACTGTCAAATGCTATTTAATGTTAATACCAAATAAAATGGACGTTGCAAAGAGATTAAAACAGCTACCACCGGCACCAAAATCTTATGATAAACTATCAGAAGATGAGAAGGGCAATGCTGCATGAATTACTCACACATATCTCAGATTTATAACTACTCATTCTTCATAAGGCTACAAAAGCAATTAAATGCTAGTGTTAGAAAAAAAAATGGAAGGGCATCTTGAGCAAAGTCTAACCATCATTCTGTCTACTGTACCCAAATGAGACAGCATTTCAACCTGCCCATGCTGTGAAGCCTATGTCACAACACACAGTGTTTACATGCACTGCACTCGCATTGATTAGTTAGGAATCTTGTGGACACACATCACATGTATGTATCGTATGCTACCCAAGGTGTATGACATGTAGGCAGCTGCATTCTCGGGCGATAATTGAAAGGCGGTAGGCATATTCTCAGCCATTACAACACACGCACATGCACACACACACACACACAAACAAACAAACAAAATCATACGCACATTCCCATAAAACAGACAAACAGACACATACTCTCACTTTTGAGTATACACATAAAGGTACGGGGGGGGGGGGGGGGGGTGGATATTTCAAGACAACCACAACAAACAATTGAACAACATTCAAGAATCGAAATTTCCATGTTTTATATAATCAACTAGAAAAGCACTCTGAGAGTGCAGGCCTCCGCCAAGCAGCTACTTTCCAATGATGATCTTGCTCTTCCATAGAGATCAGTGATTTCCACCCAAACATACAATATGCATGCTGAAAAATTGTCCGATTTCCCGATATAAGCCTTTGTTACATCATAAACCCTTACATGTAGCTGTGCAGCGCGCCTTGCCCTAGCAGAAACTAGAGCATGCACTTTAGTGCACATTTGAAAACCTAAAAAATGCACAGCTCGAACTCCCAAGTTCATTGACCCTTCCTGCCAAAATATCGAAAATCATTCATAAAATCCATACCAATTTCTGGATCACTACCAAAATTTAACCATCTGTTCCTTGTGTCATTCTCAACATTGCCTGCAAGTTTCATCCAAATCCATGCACAACCTTTTGAGTTATTTTGCACACGGCAAACAAACAAACTAACTACCTAACCAACAAACAAACCAACGGTAATGAAAACATAACCTCCTCCCTTGGTGGAGGTAATAATGGCCAATTAACTCTGGACAGTAAAATACCATATATTCCAGATATCTGAAGTTTTGCCATAATCTGTGGATATTGCTTCAATACAATCAGCAAGATTCCTATCTTTCTCATATTACTTTTTAAATAGTTTCTATTTGTACAGACTGTATCTTTATATTTCTCCCAAGCTATAAAAAGCACAAATTTACAATCAACCCACAACAGCAGAAAAAGTTAATTCAGACTGGCCTTTTTAGAACCATCATTCTTTGTCTAGTGGGCAATTTAAAGATAAAGTGGACATGCATGACCATCATAATTTTAAAAAAACTTTTGAGGACGAAATGTTATTGGGAAGAAACACAATCAACATGTTTAAATATGCACATAAAATCAGCATTTATAATCAAATTTCAAATAAATATACTAGTTTAATCTTAAAAAAAATGACAGAGTTAGATTGATATAGTATAAGTACAAGAGGAAGGGGTAAAAATTTTTCATTTGCTTCTGGAGCATTAGGGCTGACAGTCATAACAAATTGATCAAAGTTCTATATTTTCTGTGTGATGTGCTTCAGTGAACACTTCATTCATAATTGATAACGTCATGGAATTACAGCAGTAACTGATGTTTTCATTATCACAGGCCCTGTGAAAAAAGGAAGGCTGCTTTCAACAAATGGATTGTCTTACTGTCTAGATGGGATTTTAAATATTCCACACAATACCTCTCATCTCACGGGAAAGCATGGAGAAAACATCCATGTGCTGTCAGCGCGGTACACTACTGGAATTCCATACCCACATCTTCTGTGGAGCGGATTTTTGGTGCCAGGATTTACAAATTCAAGACCATGTTAGCGGTACACAGCGGATCCTGCGATATTATACAGCACACTGGATAATGGTCTTCTCAACATGACAAGAATGTCTGGTTGACTTTTCAGTTGAATAATGAGTAACAGGATGCCTGACAAATTTCTTGGCCTTTTTGAAAATAAACAACTAATGGATGCACTGAAAGGTTCCATGGAAGTCCATCAAAAACACTCTTTAAATGCTCTTTAAATACTTGATAGAACAGCTTTGTTTTTGGAGTCACAAAATTGGTGCACGTCCACTTTTCTCTGCAAAACCAAACCAAACACACAGCCAAACAGAAAGAAAGACTACAAAAACAAACACACACACAAATACTCAAGGCACAAACACATACTGGTTGGACTATGTGTGACACACGCAACATTTGAGTTTGAGTTACAACCCTACATACAACAATACTTTACGGTGTACTTCAGTCTATTTCACAGTGTATAACTGCGCGTTCATATAAAAAGAAAAGTAGTATTTCATAATCAATTTGAATGCACCCAATGTCTTCCTATCTTCAGTAGATAGCAAATCAAAGTCCACTTTTGATCGGCATTCAAGGCATGACCCTAATGAACTACATGAATAGTACACACTTGGAACACCTCTCTAATTGTACACACTACGTACATCCTTCTACATCAGCTTCTGGACACACACTATTAACATGCACACACACACATAAATTTTTTTCTTTTTAAAACACGTTCAAATGGTGACATTTGTTCATAGATTTCTCCACAGTGATAGTATGATTCTCAAAACTTCCGTTTGCAGAAGAGCTTTGTTTTTCATGCACTTGAACATGTAACAGCTGAAATAGCAAAGTTCGACAATTATCAAAACTGAGATTTATCCTGATTCTGAACTGTGCCCTTCAGAGGTAAAAAACAGACAGCTTCATTCCGATGTAAGCTGAAACCTGCCATGCTGCAAAGGGCCACCCTGGATCAATCAAAATGAACATTACTCAAGTAGTATTACTGCTGGCATGCAATACAGAACTCTACGCTGCCTGCTTCATATTGCTGTATATTCTGGGTCCTCATGAACGGAGAACTATAAAATCAATTGCTTAATCAAATTAGGAAATCTCCTGGAATCCCCTTAAATTCTCTTCTGATTGGACAGTTTTGAGACGGCAACTGATTACTTTCTGAATAAAATACGATCACACAGTTTCATATTACACAACTGTCCTGTTGTACTTTCTTCTTTTTTTTTTTGGCCACAAGACATTCATACATCTCAGAGCTCTCTATCTCTCTCACTATCATGCCTTTTCTCCATTAGAGCTATTTTGGCAAAAAGGGAAGGGTTTGGTATACTGTATAAAGCTGTTGTTTTCGCAAATTTCGCAAATCAAAGCAGGACCGGGAATTTAAGAACACACAAAAATGTCACCAGACACTAGGCTGATGTGCACTTCCGATAGCCTCGGTGTCAAATCGCAAAAAGAACATCTCGCGAAAATGTCCCTGCCCACCTCATTCGCGAAAATATCTGAACGCGAAAGTAACAGCTTATACAGTATTAGAAAATCCAGTGCAAAATTGGCACACTCACACTACAAGGAAGTGAAGATCAGCTCGACATCTTTTCAACAAAGGGTAGAACAGAGATAAGCATACTGCAACAGGGAATAATTTTCCTGGTATCGCATAGCAATTTGCAATGCATTTTGGTATGACTGCTATACAAAATGTAATTTGCATAGCAGTTTCATTACATAGACTCGATACCATTTTGTTGAAAATGTATGTCCATCGACAAAAATTGCTATTCAATTTCGAGAAGGAAAATTATTCCCTTGCAACAAGAACAACTAAAACATTAGGGACTACATAGAAACAGAGACAACAACGAAATCGAAATAAAAACAGCAAATACACAGAAATACTTAGAGAGAAAGAAAAACAAAGAAATATTCTAGAAAGAGAAAGATCAGCAAAATATATGTGGCATCAGAAAGAATTCTAAAGAAATACACATGTGTAAACAGAAAAAAGTAAGTAAAATATATTAAACTGAAATGAATACAAAGAAACATTATCTAGAGAAATACACACAGAAATAAAAAGAAGCATATATAAATATATCGATGTAGATTTTGATTCATCCAGGTAGTATGCTAAAAGCGTGTAAATTAAATCTGTTCGACTGGACTTACTTGTGAAAATCACGGAGAAAACAGTTTCGTGACTCGTCCGAGTCACTTCTTCAGCTCTGTCTGGCTGGCGAGCATTCACCCGTGGAGGGTGAATGGGCGATGTTACTGCCTTTATTGTCTGTACGTCGAGGAATTTTCCGGATCACCGACTTGTATGTTGGTGAAAGGTGACAACAGTCTCCCTTTCTTGGATTGCTTGATCACGGTCAACAAGGACGGCACCTTATGTTCTTCAGTTTATCGCAAACCCACACACACAGACCAGTACTTGTTGTTCGACTCCCACCACCCACTTATTCACAAACTTGGAGTTGTAAGAACTCTGTTTCACAGAGCATCCTACCTCCCTTCCTCTGAAGAGACAAAGGAAAAGGAACATCAACACCTACGAACCGTCCTGAAAAACTGCGGTTACAAACACTGGAGCATTGAGAAAGCCCTTCGCCCTCGCAAACGGGACGTCAGAGACAGGGCTTCCAGTAGCACAACCCAGCAACGAGGCAGAGGGGTTTCAGTCCCATACTGCCAAGGACTGTCGGAGAAAATCCAACGGATTTTCAGCTTCTACCGAATTCCTGTATATTTCAAACCGACCAACACTCTTCGACAGAGACTAGTTCATCCTAAAGACAAAATCCCAAAACACAAACGGAACAATGTAATTTACAGGATAAAGTGTCAGGGAAAAGACTGCAAAGAAAACTACATCGGCGAAACCAAACAACCTCTCCACAAACGTCTCTACCAACATCGTAGATCCAGCTCAGCTGGGAACGAGTCGGCCGTGTTCACCCACCTGAAGAACACGGGGCACCATTTTGAAGACAAAGAGGTCGACATCATTGACAAGGAAACCAGATGGTTTGAAAGAGGAGTCCGTGAAGCTGTGTATGTGAATGCAGAAAATCCTTCACTCAACAGGGGAGGGGGACTCCGACACAACCTTTCACCAACATACAAGTCGGTGATCCGGAAAATTCCTCGACGTACAGACAATAAAGGCAGTAACATCGCCCATTCACCCTCCACGGGTGAATGCTCGCCAGCCAGACAGAGCTGAAGAAGTGACTCGGACGAGTCACGAAACTGTTTTCTCCGTGATTTTCACAAGTAAGTCCAGTCGAACAGATTTAATTTACACGCTTTAAGCATATATAAAACACAATACAAAAACAGAAATGGATACACAGAAAGAAATATTAGAGAAATACGCTCAGAAAGAAAGAGAAATACATACAAAAACAGAAAGACAAGCACACACGGACAGAAGAACAAACATTGAAAGACAGAGCAAGAGAGAGTGAGAGAGAGAGACAGAGAGTCTCTGAAGAACAAAGAAGCCTTTGGAAACTCCAGTTTATGGACAGAAGAAGCTTAAATCATTCATTACATCCCTGCCAGGGTAAAGAGTGTAATTAGACATCTGAGTAACCTTGCTGCCTGAGGGTCAATTCCATAATGGACGGTCCAAATTAGAAAGACATCTCATCAACGGTGGTCCATGCAAGAGGGACTCTCACCCTCTCCTTCAGTAACACCCAATACTAACTCTGTTTCTTCTACAAATTCTATTCAAGGAGGGCCTGAAATGTGAAACGCTTTAAAGCTATCATACATTGTATAGTTTTGGTTGAGACATAACTTCAGGTTTCTAACCTTTTTTTTTTTTTTTTTTTTTTTTGGTGAGATAATGAGAAACCTCTTTTATGAAATATCAAAGAGCATATATAAGTGTTTTCTTGGTATCTCCCAAAAAGTTAAAAGCCCAATCCTCATCCCCACCAATACTATACACTGTACCATCCCTTTAAACCCTTTGCTTGCTTTGATTAGTGACTGGCAAAGAAAAACCCCATAGCACTAAAAGACTGAAATGTAATTTGCACTCTATAAAAAGTGTTTGTTATTCTATCATAGGGATGTACACAATATCCAAAGTCCCCAGCACAGAACAGGTTTAATATTATTTGAAGTCACTTGGATAAAGGTTTGAATGATATACACCAAATGTGATTCCAGTCCAAGCTGGTATTAAAGAATTCCACAGGCTTTATCACACTTGTCTTCTTATTCCAGCAAATAAAAAAAAACAAACAAACAAAACATATTATATGCCTTCCCAGGTGTGTTCAAGAACACTTATCACACAAATGTGTGGATCATTAAACCCAGAAATAATTGGAATGATATACTCTGCATAAGAAAACTCACTGGAACATTCCTCCTTTACAATGAGATCCATTTTTCGTCATGGAATATCAGAAAAGTTTTCATAATCTCTCAAAAACTGTCCATCCGGGAATGTGAAATTTTGATATTGCAAAATCTTAAATGCTTTAAATGTTGACAGTTTATGGTATTCTTTATCAAGCCTACTAAAAACAGTTGTGAATAAAAGTAGACGAACAAGCTTCTGTCTCTTATGAACAAGCTGGAAAGTTAATGGTAAAATATGTTATGAAGCATAATTTCTGTTTTGCCTTGTTTTTTTTTTTGCATATTACATTTACTCTTGCTTACCTTTTAAGTCTTTTATGGAACTTTTACTTCAAGACACGAATCCTTCATAGTGTGGATTTCTTTGCTGTCTCTCATCACATGTTGAAATTTTTCTATTCCTTCTCAAAGAACACTGTTTTCCACTTTGAATAAAATGTATGTCATTCATTCATCAATCAATTTGGACTCTCTTTTCCAGAGTGGCAATTTCATAATTGCTACCACAAACAAAATATCTCATTCTCAGTACATGTGAGGCACAAAGAACTGCAAACAGCTTTAAAGCGACGTGTTGAGTTACAGAAAAAAAAAGCATTGCAAATTGTCAAAGTATATAATGATAATGTCACCATTTATCAAGAAGGACTTGAAAAGGAGACTACAGATTTCATTTAATTGGACTTTGATGCCAGCTCCTCTACACATGGGGGATACCGGCCTATGGGTAACAGTAACCCCGCCTCTAAACCAGTTCCATTAGTAATCACATCCTCCTTGGCCTATAATTCAACTAAATACTAATGCTAGATAAACACTAGTCTCCATTCCATGCTGTCAAGATATCATTTCTTTATCGCTTCAGAACCTGAATTCTTATTGCTACACTCTTTCTCATTAATACTCTTTTTCCCGGTGTAGCATGGTGAAGACTTCTTGAAATTCTTGTTTGCTTTTCTTATAAGTAGATTCTTCCTCACAATGTTTGCTCACTGAATTTGGGGCATATTCTATTTCTAGATATTAAGAAGGAAGAAAATAATTTTTCACAATTATCAATCACTTGGCAGATCAATGCATTAACACTAAGAATCTCCAGAGTCTGGGGCAAAATAGCCAAACTGCCCCATAAGCTCAGTTGAACTAAAGGGAGGAAAATGCATTCATTTAAATACATAATTAATTCAGTCATCAAGCAGAAAGTCTGGAAACTAGACTACTCTGACATTGGCCACAAAACGAAGCATCGCATGCAATAGTCCTGAATTTGTACAATGGCTCATGGCAGTTTGGTTCGTTTCTGCTCTGGGGTGAATATCACTGCTGAGCTGTAAGGAATTACATGTATGCTCCATGGACGGTCTTCCTTCACAGTCTAACGTGAGGTTATTTTCAAAGACATCGACACTGAACGTCCCCCCCCCCCATAATTTTCTTTTCTTAAAGAGGGAATCAAACACATTTTCATTTTTTCTAGCATAATGAAAGAGCACAATTGTTTGGCTTGATCACTCTCTTTCAGAAAGCATGCAGGAATATTACCCTATATTATTAGTAACAAGTGGAAGGAATATGTATTTGAAAAAAAAATAGATTTTTGAAACTCTCTATAAATTCTATTTAGATCTTTGCTCTATTGTGACATCACAGAGTTGAGCAGTCTTTTTAATATTCAGTGATGGCTACGCTGAAACTTTAAATATTCATTACTTTTGAACAGATGGTGTGTGCATTGCCCTCAAACTGCACTGCATGTGTTCTAAATATTTTTGCATTTTTAAAACTCAATCAACACATTATAAATTGGTTTCACTCCTATTTTGAGTTTGCGTCAATGGGTGATTGTTTCCGTTATCACTGTTTTGTGACATTCCAAAAATTTATATCAAATTTCTTGTGTAATTTTTCTGAACCTCTATGATTGACTTTGCAAGCTCTCACTCTGTTTTACCACGACCAATTTCAGCATGAAATTGACATTCACTTTCCATGCTACAGTCATGTAATTAAAACTCAATGATAGTTTGATACAGCTCAATCCATTTTTATAAGATGAGGTCACAAGTATACAAGGGAAGATGTTTGATGGAAAATGTGTGTTTCAAATAGTAAAATCAGCTTGTCCTCGATGGGTTTAATGTTCAAATAAAATCAACACAACTGCAAGTCATATCAAATAGAAGAGCTTTCACAGATTCATTAGGTGCCACACCGGTCTCGCATACCTCACGATTCCAAGAAAATCTCATCACCTCTCCTTTTCTGACTCACCGGCTAGCGTCATCTATTCAGAAGCATTCGGTGACTAATATTATCACTACACACACACTACAAACACACACACACACACAAGTACGGCAAGTCACTTAATACTTGATCACAATACTATGATACACTCTCAGTTTCTCCAATGGACTACTGCTACTACACATGGTAGAGGGCCTTATTCACTCTTCATGCATTTCTCTGTGGATGAATACCATTTAATGAAGGTCAATGAACTTACCATGAATACAAACAAGGCTTTGCCATAATAGCTACCTACCAGTACATGTGTTTCTGTGGCACTGTCACTTCAAGAACCAGTTTACTGAATGTATTGAATAGAAATATCTGTAGACGCTGGTTCGCTATAATCTTGGCACTTTAACCCGACAATGGACTGATTTTGCCACAACACATATATGTCCCATACATGCACTTGCACTGAGTATACTCGGGACGCGTCCTCAACAGGTAAAGATACAACGCACAGATGTTGTAATGTTTGAAGCACCATAGCCTCATTAATTTTTGTCAAACATAAGATGCTTTCTTCCCTTCATGGTGCAATAAGGGGTTGTACTGGAGTATTAACCCATTACAATCATGATAGCCCGCACTTTGTGTAACATGCACCTGCTCTAGGTAGATGTGTCATTGTAAACTTGTGTTTTCAACAAAAAATGTGGACATCACTGCAGATGAAATTACTCTTTGATTTTTTCTTAAGTGAGATTTGAACCATTTATGCAAATTCTTGTCCATTTTATATGCAAGTCACAAATTTATGTTGTAAAGAGAACTATATATTTTAAAATAGAAGTACCCTACATGTTCATGCATAGGTGTAGAATTAAAATCAACAATAATGAACTGAACAGATATTTGTTCATATACCACTTTATGAGTCGCATTAAAACTTCATGCATACAAAACTGTACCTTTAGCAAGAATAAAGGTTGTTTGCCACAGCGAGAAAACTTGATTGAGGATTGTGTTGCATGGCAACATCTATTAAAATGCAGGACATGTCTTTAATCTGGGGTCCAGTCATCGACTGCATTTCAATTAGGAACAGGTAGACTGAAAAAAAAAAACCAAAAACATGTTGCCATTTCCTGTGGGGAGAAAGTTTGCTACATTTGAATTCATCAGTATTTTAAAGGTACTAGCCCACATTTGCAAACCCAAGAAAATCAAAACTGCATAAAACAGGTCCAATATGACTTCAAGTACAAGTTATAACAGTAACATACCTCACCTGTTGCTCTTTGTCTATACCATTCGATAAAAGAGAGAAAATCATCGTTTTAAAATCAATTTTCAAACCGGGTCAACCCGACCCAAAATCGAATTACGAGCGCCGGCTAGCCACGTACATTAACTTACACATGTATCGCATGCATGTAGGAGTATGTGCGTGGACCGGAGCTAGCGAGCGTTTTCATACGCATGCATACGGTGCATTTTCATTTATTTTTATGAAAGTAATGGACTAATTGGAGCGAAATTTTGCACAGGTGTTACTGCAATCATACCCAAACTCCATGCTAACTATGAGACCAATTGCTGCAGGTTTACAAATGTGGGCTAATACCTTTAAGCTGCCTGTTCCCAATACCTTTCTTTAAGAGTTCTCATTCCATGAAAAACCAAATCATTACAAACTATACATCAAAATGATGTTGTAGCTTGTTGCCTTAAATATAGAATATAAAACTAAGCTTGGGTAAACAGTTGATGTACCATTCTTTTTCATGGAAATTTTCTAAGCTTTTCCTTTGAGTTTATACAACAAATACAGGATTTATTAGAAAATAATGTGGGGAAATTAATATTCAGCGACGACAAGTCAAAAATAAAAGGTATGAAATGACAATGTACACTAGTACTACTTATATTTGCTTAATAGTTCTCGAATATTGACTAAAAATATATTGTACAGTAAACATGATGCAATGCCTGTTAAATTGAGAGATCTATACGCAATTCTAAATTGACTGTAGTGGTTTTTGTTTACAATGTGGATGACATCTTACCAAGGATGTTTCATGATAGACACAACATACAAAACATAGTCTCTTTATACAAAACATTACAGGTGAAAACTATATAATAATGACAATCTTGATTAAAAACTGCATGGAGGTTAGAAAGTGCTCATTACTACATGTATGTAAGGTTTCATGAAGATGGAAATACATTTAGTTTTACAGCATCATATAATATCATGCTCACACGATGATCAGATTTTGTGCAATTTGCTATCTACTTCAGATGACGACATGGTATAGACAAGAAATTGGATATTACAATGTACAGTAGATGAGATTTCATGGTTGAAAATTGATGGAGAGAGACAATAAAGTCTGTATCACAGGAGGGTCTTTGCAACTCTCTAATAACTTTACTGCTCGTGGTATGTTTGAGTACATTTCAAAGCATATATGTAATGATTCTTGCTTTTAACCCATTGGCATTAAGGACGAATCCTGAGTATACTCGGCAAGTGTCTATGGGAAATGCGTGTTATAGCAAAGTCAGTCCGTCCTCAACAGGTAAATTGCTCAGCTCTGTGTCTAAACAGTATCGTCTACTTCTCCATTAGCAATTAGTTGGTTGTGGCAGAACAGAAAAATGCTTACTATGTTGAAGTGTATAATACACACATAAAGGGTGTAGCTAAACATTGCAAGGCTCTACATGCACATTGTACATCATACGTACCATGTGAACATGTGCATGGTGCATTCAAGCATGTACAATGTAATCAATCATATCAGGTTCACATTATGCATTACTCACACTGCAATCACAGTGATCATAAAGTGTGCTACAGGATTGAGAAAATGAGTGAGACTTAAAGCAGTAACTATGGTGTGTGCGTGTGTGAGTGTGCGTGTGTGTGTGTTTCACTTGACTAAAATCATGATTTTCTGGGTGTTTTTT